>NC_039280.1:20288661-20568661 GCF_003368295.1 Carassius auratus | reverse complement strand
GCGCGTCAAGGCGGGTTCTCATTTTCTTTGAGCAGTTACAGTTTTTTCTCTTAATTATTTCTTCAGGTTAAGTGGTGTACAGATCGGTACCTTCCCGGTGCATTTTCTGGGAATAATTTGCAGTAAGACCTGTTATTGAGAGGCATGTTGTGGTGATCTTGTTAATCTCTCTGTGTTTGCTTCTCTATTATGGCGACTGCGAGCCCATCCAGTAGCACAGTGAAAGAGAAAGATCCCTGTCGTCGGTGCGCATTCAGGTCGATGTTCTCGTCTAAAGACTCTCACCCTCTGTGCATAGTGTGTTTGGGAGTTAGATCTGCTCAGGCTGCACTCACTAATCCTGAATGCTGGCCGCACTGCTCTCAGTTCCTGTTAAAGGGGGGGGGGGGGGATGCTATTTTTACACTGTTAAAGAGTTGGATTCCCATGCTAAACATGGACAAAGTTTCAAAAATTAAGTTGTACGTTTGAAGGAGTATTTCTGTTCCAAAAATACTCCTTCCGGTTTGTCACAAGTTTGGGAAAGTTTTTTTCGAGTATGGCTCTGTGTGACGTTAGATGGAGCGGAATTTCCTTATATGTGTCCTGAGGCACTTCTGCCGGAAGAGCGTGCGTTCCCGTATAGCAGAGCACTGAGAGCACAACAGACTTCACTGATCAGAGCGAGAGCGTCGCCAAATGTCACAAAAGAAGTGTGTTTTTGGTTGCCAGGGCAAGACAACCCTGCACAGATTACCAAAAGAGAAACAGCATTAAGGGACCAGTGAATGGAGTTTATTTTTACAGAGCATCAACGGAGTTGTGCAAGTGTTTGTGTTTGTTCCCTGCATTTCGAAGATGCTTGTTTTACAAACAAGGCCCAGTTTGACGACGGATTTGCACATCGTTTATTTCTTAAGGATGATGCAATCCCAACGGAAAAGGGTCACGATCGTGTGTTGGAACCGCAGGCGGTGAGTAAAACTGCTTCAAATATCTCTGTGTTGTTAACTTAGCTATCGGCGTGTAAGCTCATCAAGTAAACCTTGTACACCTTTAAAGAAAAAAAACGACATAAAGTGGAACTTAGTCATTTTCCAAAACCACTAAGCAAATATATACAGTTTCAGTACATACCACATAGAGACGTCGTTTGCTGATGCTGCTCTTGTTAAATTTCAGCCTCTGGATCTGATTCTAATAAACGGCTGAATCTGACTGTTAGCCATGGTTTGTTTTGGATGATGTTTTTTTTTCCTCACAGTAATGTCACAGTTTCCAAACGCTCTCAATGGAAAAGCCTACTGGCGCTCGTGATTCTTTAGCTCCGCCCACACGTCACGCCTCCAGACGCTCGTGTTTTTCCGGAAAAAATTTTTCTCTTATAAATATAATAAAACTAAAGACTTTTTGGAGATATGAAGGATGCAGTACTAATCTATAGGTACTCAAGATTAACAGGATATTGAGTGAAAATGAGCATTTCACCCCCCCTTTAAGGGTTTTGGAGTGCAGAGTAAGAGTCACGGCCATGAATAAAGGAGATCCGAGTTTTTCCGTGCCTCCCGTGGAAATGAATGTGGTTGCTCTGCGGGCTCAGTACAGCTGGGTAGAGTTAATGGACGAGATATCTCCAGAAATACCCTCTTTGAATCACACCCTTTGGCTGGGGACAAAGAGAAGGATGAAGATGATGAGATGATTGCCCATCTCTTAGAGGGGGATTTGGAGGAGGATGATGAGGACGCTATCCTCCCTCCTATCTTTCTTCCAGGCCTCGTAGTGTGATCGGTGAGTCCCCCCACCATGCCAGAGGAACTGGACCTTATTGAAATGTGTAGAAGAGTGGCTGCTAAACTGTCTATCGACTGGCCATATCAGTAAGAGGGCCAGGGTACAGAGAGGGATTATGATGAGAAGAGGCTGCCATCGTGTGCTTCCCCAGTCAAGCTACTGCTACCAGCCATCCCAACATGTGTCACAGAGATGCGGCAGTACAGGGACAAACCCTTCTCACATAGAGTTCCTGTTAAAGGCAGCCCTATCCTCCTCCTCTCCTTCTCTGCTAAAAAGGACAGAGGTTGTCTGCTTGTCTTTTTAAAAGAATTTACAGATCCTCTGCTGTGGCTGCCAGAGCCTAAATGCCGCCTCACGGCTCACAGCATACCAAGCTGAGCTCATGGAGGAGATGGGGAGACACACTGATGCTGGGTCACCTGATTCAGCTTTGTGGGAAGAGATCTGCGTCATTGCATGGGAAAGTATTTGAAATTTGTCTCGGCCACCCCAACCCATGCATCTAGGGTTTGCCTCTCCTTACAGAGAGGGTCAGTCAGGGTACAGAAACCCTAGAATCCTAGAAACCCACTCACAGGGTCTCTGTAGCACTCCTCTACATGAGACTGGAGTCTTGTTACCCTCCTCTGCCTAAGCATCAGTGTGATTCATGAAAAATGTTCAAAGGACGGAAGTTCTCTTGTTGGAGTGTTGACACCATTTCACCCAGTGCCCCACATGTTGTTTCTCCCCTCTCCACCCATGGGGTTATGCAAGAGAGAGGATGAAAGTCTCAAGTGTTTCTATTTGAAATAATTTAAAATGTTCCCTGTGCATCCAGGCAGTGGGCCAAGGGCACACTTTTTATTTTTTATAAAAATATAAACAAAAAAGCAAAAAAAATACATACAAATCAGAGCTGCAACCCCTAGCTCCACCTGCTAGATGGCGCCTCCATGTCTTCAGTGAGCAAGAGCTACAGCAGTCCGCTCTCTGCTCACACAGAGAGTTGGCGCGCATGCGCAGTACACCCTTGGGTAATGTCCATGGTAGAAAAAGTTTATCATCTGCAGTTTGTTAATGTCTACAGCAGAAGGGGAGTCCGCTCGGATTTTAGAGGAGGAAATAACCTCTATTGAGCAGAGTAATTCAGGTGGTGCCGCTGGAGGACAGCCACCATGGTTTTTACAATGACCTAAAGGATTATTAGAAACACCTGTTCAATTTCTCATTAATGCAATTATCTGATCAACCAATCACATGGCAGTTGCTTCAATGCATTTAGGGGTGTGGTCCTGGTCAAGACAATCTCCTGAACTCCAAACTGAATGTCAGAATGGGAAAGAAAGATGATTTAAGCAATTTTGAGCGTGGCATGGTTGTTGGTGCCAGACGGGCCGGTCTGAGTATTTCACAATCTGCTCAGTTACTGGGATTTTCACACACAACCATTTCTAGTGTTTACAAAGAATGGTGTGAAAAGGGAAAAACATCCAGTATACGGCAGTCCTGTGGGTGAAAATGCCTTGTTGATGCTAGAGGTCAGAGGAGAAAGGGCCGACTGATTCAAGCTGATTGAAGAGCAACTTTGACTGAAATAACCACTCGTTACAACCGAGGTATGCAGCAAAGCATTTGTGAAGCCACAACACGCACAACCTTGAGACGGATGGGCTACAACAGCAGAAGACCCCACCGGGTACCACTCATCTCCACTACAAATAGCAAAAAGAGGTTACAGTTTGCACGAGCTCACCAAAATTGGACAGTTGAAGACTGGAATAATGTTGCCTGGTCTGATGAGTCTCGATTTCTGTTGAGACATTCAGATGGTAGAGTCAGAATTTGTCGTAAACAGAATGAGAACATGGATCCATCATGCCTTGTTACCACTGTGCAGACTGCTGATGGTGTAATGGTGCGGGGGATGTTTTCTTGGCACACTTTAGGCTCCTTAGTGCCAATTGGGCATTGTTTAAACACCACGGCCTACCTGAGCATTGTTTCTGACCATGTCCATCCCTTTATGACCACCATGTACCCATCCTCTGATGGCTACTTCCAGCAGGATAATGCACCATGTCATGAAGCTCAAACTGGTTTCTTGAACATGACGATGAGTTCACTGTACTAAAATGACCCCCAAAGTCACCAGATATTAACCCAATAGAGCATCTTTGGGATGTGTTGGAACAGGAGCTTAATCTCCGTCGACTGCAAGATGCGATCCTATCAATATGGGCCAACATTTCTAAAAGAACACTTTCAGCACCTTGTTAAATCAATGCCACATAGAATTAAGGCAGTTCTGAAGGCAAAAGGGGTCAAAGACAGTATTAGTATGGTGATCCTTATAATCCTTTAGGTGGGTGTCATTTGCCAAAAGAGGCGGGGGTCTCCATCCCATCCTGGACTTACAGGACCTCAACAAGCACCTCAGAAAGTACAAGTTCAAAATGCTCACAGTAAAAACATTATACAATGTTATTCGTCCTAGAGACTGGTTTACATCAGTAGATCTGAAGGATGCTTACTTTCACATAAGCATTTATCCGGTGCACAGAAAATTCAGTGAACACCCTACAAATTTTTTTCTGTTCTGTTTGGCATTGGTTCCACGAACTTTTACAAAATGCATCGAGGCAGCTCTAACACCGCCGATAATAGTGGGTCTTAGAGTGTCCGCTTATTTAGATGATCTCCTTCTCTCTGCTCCATCATGGAGGCAGGCGGAGATAGATATGAATCGGTTTGTCTCGTTTAAAAGGCTTGGGCTTAGTGCTCACACAAGAAATAATTTACCTGGGTCTCAGGCTGAACTCAGACCTGTACCAGGCATTCTTATCAGAGGAGCACATCGACAATTCGTGGTTATCTCTCCCTTTTCCAGAAAGGGAAAAAAGTCAAATTCAGACTGTTTACGTCTTCTTGGCCTGATGGTCATCCCGTTTGGACTGTTACAATGAGAGAGTTTCAGCACTGGGTAGTGGCACAGCGATTATGTCCGAAGCGCTACCTCAACCACAAAGTGATAATGTTGTCACATTGCTTGTGCGTTCTCCACTGCTGGAGGGCTCGCGTTTTTCTGGAATCAGGTACTCCGCTGGGAGCTATTTCTCTGAGAAAGGTGGTAACGACGAATGCGTCGCTCACAGGTTGGGGTGCAGTGCGCAAGTGCAGAATAGCGAAAGGAAAATGGCCCATCTCGCTACACAACGCACATTTAAACTTCCTGGAACTGTGTTTCTAGCATATAAACATTTCGTGCATTTCCTACAGAATCACCACGTTTTTGTCAGATCGGACAACACAACAGTGGTGGCATCATTGTGTGGGATTTGAAGCATCATTCATTACAATCGACTCATGTCCCGGGAATGATGAATGTGGGGGCAGACCTCCTGTCCAGGGGGAATCCTCGGTACGTAGAACCACCTCAGGTAGTGAACCAGTTTTGGGAGAGGTTGTGTGCTGTAGTTCTATTCACCTTGCACGAAAATACCCATTGCTCCCTATTCTTTTCTCTGGCAAGAGATTCTGCACCGAAGTGTGTGGTTGCTTTGGCTCACCCATGGCCAAATGTACTGTTTTACAAGTTTCCTCCTCTGAGTCTGATTGTACCAACTCTAAAAATAGTAAGAGAGTGCGGTCACTCATTAATTCTGATTGCGCCAAACTGGTCAGGGAAGTTGTGGCTGCCGGAGATAATCCAGCTCCTGCGCCATCAGTGCAGAGGTTTTTCATCTGGCACCGGACAAAGTGGCTCTATGGGCCTGGCCCGTGAGAGGTTGAATCTTAAGGGTTATGGGTTTGCCTCCGAGGGTGATTGCAACAATTCAGAATGCGAGAGGGGCTTCGACGTGCTCTGCATTTGATAGGAAATGGAATGTTTTTAAATAAGGTGCGCTCAAAGGCAAACTGTCACTTTTCAATGTTCAGTGGCAGAGGTGTTGTGTTTTCTGCAAGAACTTTTAGATAAGGAGAGAGCCTTCTCTACCGTTAAGGTTTATCTTGCTGCAATTTCTGCTTGCCATGTGGGGATCGACAGGAGTACTATAGCCCAACACCTGCTTGTGTGCAGGTTTATGAGGGGTGCGAGATGTCTGAACAGGATTTCAAAGCCACTGATTCTGCCGTGGGATCTGTCCATGGTCCTTAATGCACTCACTCAGTCGCCTTTTGAGCCGATAGATAATATCAATTTGAAGCTCCTTTCGCTAAAGGTTGCTTTGTTATTGGCTCTGATGACTGCAAAATGAGTTAGTGAACTTCATGCTTTGTCGGTTCATAACTCTTGTTTGGTATTTACTGTGGATTTCTTGCGAGTATCTCTTAAGACTAACCCAGCTTTTGTGCCTAAGGTAAGCAAGTCAACTTTCGCCTGTAGGCAGGTGGATTTACTGGCTTTTCACTGCCCCCCTTTTTCCTCATTGGAAGACGAACGACTTCATTGTTTGTGCGTTGTCACTATGTGGACAGGACGAAGGGATTAAGAGAGTAATCAGTTATTTGTTTCATGGGCTGGTTCTCATAAGGGTAAACCTATTTCTCATCGGCGCCTGTCCCATTGGCTGGTGGAAGCGATTATATTTTGTAATAATAGCATGGGTCTAAGTCTTCCAGAGGAGCTGAAGGCTCATAGTGCCTGTGGGTTAGCCACCTCGTGGGCATTGTTTAAGGAAGTTTCAATTCTGGACATTTGTGCGACGCTGAGTTGGGCTTCACCACACACTTTTGTCAGGTTTTATAGGCTGGATGTTACAGAGCCTTTGTTGGCTCATTCCATCCTTAGTGTGTAAAAAAACCAAAACAAAATAAAAAAACACTCGTTCAGATGTTGTTTTTATTTCACATGTCTCCATCTTATTCTGTGAATAATACATGGAGGGCTTGTGTTATTGTTTTCACACATTACAGAGCTGGTTGGCACGCCTGCTTCGGACAGCATATCTGCAATATGGCAGTTGTCTATATCCCATAGTGAGATACCGATCCCTGGTGCTCTGATAACTTGAGTGAGGTATCTCACCACACTTTCCTCCTTGCAGTAGCTCGAGAAAGAGATATGCTGAGAATGAGGTGGGCACCATTATGCAGTGGTATATATTGGGGAGGCGGGACTCCCTCATCACTCTTATGATTGCTTCCAGGATTGGTCATGCTTTGTCGGTTCATTCCCATAGTGAGATACCTCACTCGTGTTATCAGAGAACCAGGATTATGTGAGTAACCTAAAGTTTCTTACCTAAACATGATAGCTGTCTCTGTTTTGAACAAAACAAAAACTCAAAACATCAAAACTCATCGCATTCATAAGGTTAGCAGACTGGTGTAATGGATTATAATGTGCAACTGTAAAAATGCATTAAATAACACATTTAAATTAATGAAACAAAATGTGGAACTGCACTGAGCAAAAAACAAAACAAAAAGATTTCATTAACAGTGCTTGCATTTGAATGTTTTCAGAGTTTGCAATTTCCAATTTGAATGCAAGTCTTGACAACACACTATGATGAAATGCATTCTTTGTTAATGCTGTGCAGTTTTCGATTAGTGCAGGGCGAGGTCTTTTCTAGTCTCAGACATCGGTTGTGAATTTGAGCTTGTGTGTGTGTGTGTGTGTGTGTGTGTGTGTGTGTAGTCTAGAGGAGGACTGCGAGGCGTCTCTCTGCACAGCAGCGCTGGCGTCCAAGAACCGGCAGTTACAGAAGGACATGAAGAAACTGACCGCTGTCTTCCAGAAGATGAAGTCTTACGTGGCTCTGCTAGCCCTGCCCAGTGAGTGTGTGTGACGCTGATAGGGTGTGTGTGTGTGTGTGTGTGTGTGAGACTGATGAGTGCAGTCTTGTGCCGCAGGTGTGTGTTCAGATGCCATGTGTCAGAGCAGTGCTAGCGCAGTCTTCACCCAGATGAGCGCGTGTCTCCACAGTCTTCATGACGCTGCCACAGGTGAGAGTCAGGACTGCAGAACAGCTTTACATCAAGATACATTCAAAACAGAGCAAACACCTGACAGTGAAACTTCTCTTTCTGTTGAGTTTCTGTTTTAATCATACACTCACTTCATCCAGCACGGCACTGTTCGGCACGCACCTGAGTCGCAGATTAATGTACACTATCAAGCTGTTTTAAACCAAAAGAAGAGGAGATGAAAGAGATTGTGCTGTTCTCATAGAGCCGTGTTTCAGACTCTTTCACCTCGTCCTGCGTTTAAGATGCATACACATACAATTTGATTAAATAACCCTTCACAACATTCTCATTCTGTGTTTTTAATATTTAGATATTGTTCATCTGAAAAATCACCCAACCTGTGATTCAAACCCCACTATATATGATTTATATAACCCCCCCCCAGCCAAAAACGTCACAGATCCACAGTGTACTAAAGATTGGAGACCCCTGGTCTAGACACATAGATTTAGAGAAGGTGTTGACATGTTCCCTTCAGTTTATTCCTTTCATCTTTCTCACTAACTGGCCTTTAATGCTCTCTCTCTCTGTGTGTGTGTGCGCGTGTGTGTGTGTGCGTGCGTGCGCGTGTGTGTGCGTGCGCGTGTGTGTGTGTGCGTGCGTGCGTGCGCGTGCGTGTGTGTGCGTGTGTGCGTGCGTGTGTGTGCGTGCGTGTGTGTGCGTGCGTGTGTGTGTGTGTGTGCGTGCGTGTGTGTGTGTGAGCAGAGCTGTCGCAGCACTACAGTCAGAAGGCGTCTCTGGAGCAGGCTCTACCCACCGTCACACAGAAGTTTCACACCACTAACGAGTGTTTGCTGTCCTCGCTGGCGTCGCTCACCAGCAGCTGTGGAAAGGTGTTCAGCTTCAGATTGAGTCTGTCTCAGTGTGTTCTGTTCTTCATGTGACTCCAGACTGATGATCAGATCACATCTCTGTGTGCAGCACACACACCTCACTGCATGATGACATTTAATGACAGAATCAGTGTTTGGAAATAAACTGGTATTTCCTACTGACACACTACAGCAGAAGATAGAAATAACTGACTTAAAACCATCTTCATCTGCTGGAAGTACTAGTGCTCGAATCATTTTGGCCACTGCTGTATATAAATAGTTTTTACTTCAGCAAATATGTTTGAAATAGTGTCAAACCATTAATCACTTAAAAACATTTTTTTGATTGCATAAATTATGTGTGTGTTCTGTGTATATTTATTAGGTATATATCTGTGTCCCTGCAGCACAGAAGCAGTCATCAGTAGCACAGTATTTGTAGAAATAGACAACAATACATTGTATGGGTCACAGTTATATTTTTCTTAAATGCCAAAAATCATTAGGATATTCAGTAAAGATCATGTTCCATGAAGATATTTAGTAAATGTCCTACTGTAAATGTATAAAAACTTTATTTTTGATTAGTAATATGCATTGCTAAGAACTTCATCTGAACAACTTTAAAGATGATTTTCTCAATATCTAGATTTGTTTTGCTCCCTCAGATTCCAGATTTGCAAATAGTTGTATCTCGGCTAGGGATGTTCATTTTAACTGGTTAAACGTTAAACGACCATTAATAATTTGGCGTATTAATACAATCGATAAAATGGTTTAAAAAGTCATTTATTTATTTGTTTTCAGTAATTTATAAAAATATTTTAAAAGGTTTGCTGCACTTAAAATAGACAACGCTACAAATATAACAAATGCATTTTTTAGAGAGAAAAAACATGCGTTGCTCAACCTATTAAAACGTCAATTTTTATCATTTAATTCAGAAATGGGCCTAATGCCGATGTGAAATGTTTACAAACATTATAATAAACACTGTAAACACATGCTATTTTAGTTCCCCTCGCCTTGCCAGAACACCATCATTTAGGCTAAAACGAATCTGAAACCAACGTTGGGTCTCATTCGACTTATTTATTATAGCCTTCTTCACTCGTGTTTCAATATCCACGTAAAACAATGTTTTTTATAACATCACGTAGGTACAGTGATGACAACAGCACAGATTTTGATATATTTAAACGGAGCAGTGTTTTTCTTCACACTGTTTGACTGACTGTACTTTATTATGATAATGAACAGACTGCATTGTCAAAGCTTAACTCTGCACACATGCGGCGCCAGCAATCACTTGAGTTTTTCCTTCTAACAGTGTTTGTGATGTTTTTCTCCGCTCACAGAAGCGCTGCAGGAGGGTGATGTGTTATGGAGACATTACTCTTTGCACATGTAATATGAATCCCCGGGAAACAAATGTTAGTATTTTTGATGGGTCACAGACTCTTATCCTTTCTAATTTAATTAAATTCTTGTCAGTTAATGGTTAATAATCGGTTAATGAGAGTCGGTTGTTGGTTAGGAAAAATAACCAAAATGAACATCCCTAATCTGATTCTTTGAACTGCTTCGCATGAGTCATTTATGAATCATTTAGAAATGAGGTAAAATTGAATCTATTTTCTGAGAAAACTAACATGTTTTTTGACCCTGCATGCATGAGACTCCTAAAACAATATATTGGAAACCTTAAAAATGGCATAATAAGGGCACTTTAAATTGATGCATCACATCATTTACTTTTATGCCAATATGTCATTATGTAGTGAATCATTGAATCTTCCCATCTCTGACACACACACACACACACACACACACACACACACACACACACACACTTCACACAGACACACACCTCTGACACACAGCGCTGCACTCCTCTTCATTCAGTTATAATATCTCCTCCAGATGGCCACCTTCTTCAGCAACAACCTGGACTTCTTGGCGTCGTGTCCCGGCTACAGCCCGCGCGGAGGCTTCCTGAACCCACAGCAGGCCGACAGCATGATGGAGAACAAGAGACGTGCTGCCACCTACATGAGCACCATCAGAAAGGTCTTCAGCTCTGACACACAGACGTCTGAGCCTCAAAGTCATGAGACCCCACACAGGATGGGATGGTCAAACAGATTTTCATAGTTTGTGACATGAAAAGAATGACTAGCGTGAATTGGTGGAGAGGCAGGAGATAAAAGCAAAGCAGGACTCTAAACACGTTTGTGTGCAGTGCAGTCTTCAGACGTGGTGAATCCAGTCGTTGTATTGTTCACTTGACTAAGAGTTGTTGTGTCTTCATGTGTTCAGGTGCGCTCAGAGTCTGTGCCGTACAGAGAAGCGTTAGCAAACAGACACGTTCTGACGAGCTCTACAGAGAGCAGAGAGGGACTCATGCAGCAGGTGTGTGTGCAGACGCATCTCTCTCTGTCTCTGTCTCTCTGTCTGACGGTGTGTGTGCTCGTCAGGTGGCTCAGAGTCAGGAGAAGATCTCTCGTCTGGAGCAGGAGAAGGAGCACTGGCTGCTGGAGGCTCAGCTGGGGCAGGTGCGTCTGCAGAAGGAGATTCAGCGCATCGCTCAGCTGGAGGCTCAGATCACCACTGGAGGTCCAGCAGAGACACACGGCGCCGCAGACGGCCCTGACCCTGAGTGTGCTGACGCTCCAGAGCCCCTTCAGGACACCAGCGTGGTGAGACACACACACACATCTCTCAGCTCTCTAACACTCCCGCGTGTTCTCATGCTTCTATTTTTAAGGAGGTGTGCAGTCTGGTAGTGTATGGATAGTTTACTATTAACCATTCAGATATTTATAGATTAAACTGAGCTAAGGAATCTACTCCATGAATTTAATCACTGCTTTTATATGATCCCCATAAAATCCTGTTCTTCCTTCATTCAGTCTATTTGACACTTAATGAACAAAAGCAAGCAAAACAAAATATATTACTGTATTCATTCAGTGCATTACACAGGTTCATATCATGCATTTCCATCCAAACAGAACACATCATATGTACAATAAACATGAATGCCTCAAATAAACCATTACACAGAGATTACATGTACACTTTCATTAGCAAACATGATTCATCATCATTTAAGTCACGTCAGGTCATTCATCAGATCATGGTGTCTCCAGGAGCAGTGCAAGGAACATGTTATTCAATCTTGGGATACACCGAAATGAAACTTCTTGGCTGAAAATGAACAAAATGAATACGGTTTATTTATTTCTGACTTGTTGCACAACAGCTAATACACAGCACAAGCTGTCACGAATATCCAAGGATGAAGACGATGATGAAAATGAAACAAGGTCTATTAAATAAATCCACAGAATACCAAGCTGCGAGACAGCTGTGTATTACACACACAATACCAGACAAATGAGAGATCACACAGCAGCAACTTAAATGCAAGACGAATGAGGGCCATAACTAACCAGTCCATGATGAACCGAACTGAACCGAACCGTGACACAAGCCTGATTGTGTGAGCTGTATGTGAGGTTCACACACTCCTCTGTAGTGTGTGTGTGTGTGTGTGTCTGCTCCTGATCCACAGATGCGTCTTCAGCGTTGTGATTGTTTACACAGTACATAATACAGTCTTGCACAGACATGTTTAAACATAAAATAATCAAATAAATATGAGCAAAACTTAAACTAGCCAAAAAGCCACACGAGCTCGCTTGAAGAGCAGACGAGATTTTCATATTTTGACGGGGAAAGAGAGAGCGCAGTGATTCACCCACAGTAGAGTTATTTAATGAAGGACTATGAACACCTCACCTTCAGCATTATAATGATTCACCCGCTCCGGACAGAGACAGAGACTGAGACGAGACGAGACTAAACCTCTCACAGAAGCATCATCAGCTTGAGATCACGCCGATCAAACATCCCAGAGCCGTGATCAGCTGAGCACCCCATCCCTAACTCAGAGGCGAACACCTTCCTCCGTGTCTTGTGTTTCACTCTGAAGAAACGTTTCGTTTGAGCTACTGATTACTATTAATTTGATGAAAGTCTTAGATTAGTGGTGATGTTAGCTCTAATGCTGCAACAGCGTGTCATGATGAATCAGAAGATTGTAAGAAAATATTTCGTTTTCTAGAAAGACCCTTTAAGTGGATGATTGTACACTGGAGCAAAGCGTTGTGCAGCAGGAGACTACGGAGTGCATCAACCTTTTCAGTTTCATCAAATGTTTAACAACCAAATGATATGTTCACCTTTACTACAAAAGGGTAGTTAGCTGGTATCTTTTATTAATTTCATGTTCAACAGGTTTGTTTTGTTAAAATGTAACTTTATAATTGTAACTTATTTTCAATCATATAATTATTATAGCACCTAAAATCTGTTTTCTATATGAAGAGTTTGTTTGAGTCAGTTAAAGGCTTGGGTATATTGTGGACATCAGTGGTTTATTCTGTAATATTACAGCCTAAATATTATGATATCGAATCGATTACATTCATTGAAATTAATAAATAATTCTACTCCCCATAAATAAAACTCCTGATGCTGTCGGGAGCAGACCAATCTTGTGAAATTCGGCTTGAAAGGAGGACAGCACAATGAAGTTATGAATGTAAGATGCGTTCTGTAAGACGTGCGCTCGGGAGCATGACTGGACACGTGATATTGGAATATGGAAAGCACTTTTTGATTTAATAATATGAGGTTCTCTCCAGAGATGTTTTGTCACATTTCTTCAGTTAAGGAGGATTTCTGTGTAGTTTGTGTGTTCATTTGCCTGAACTTCTTCAAGTGAGTTGCCGGACAAACTGTAACTCCAGCCGTCTCCTTCTCTACTGATACTGCGACTGTTCCTCTGGCATTTACAACATTTCCTTTTTCTCCCCAAAAACAACTTTGTCCATTCTGGTGCTCCATTTTACCGAACTAATGGCTGTTGATGACTATTTGAATTGAATTCTGCCAGAGTGTGCACTTGTATGTGTTGGTTAAATGCGTAACGTTATGTGAGTAGGTCTGCTCATATCTGAAAATAATATATGAAAAATAAAATAATTTTACATAAAAACATTAGACTATAGCTTATATTTCTTTATTACATTTTAAAATGAACATAAAGCTCAAATTAATTGTAAAAGGGAAGTTTATTTGTATAAATTGTTCATCACGGTGGGCCGTGGGTTGAGAAGCACTGGTGATCGGGATGAGAGCACCTCAGTGAGTCAGGAAACACCCTGAAGTAAATGCATTATTGAGCTGTTTCTGTCTGTGATGTGTAATGATGTGTCTGTGTTGTCAGATCGGGATGCTGACCGTCACTCCCTGCAGCGAGAGCGTATGTATTCATGTTCTTCCCTTCATTAGCCGTATCTGCTCACTCACTCCTGCTGTATGAATGTGAATCATGAGTGTGTGTGTGTGTGTGTGTGTGTGTGCCGTAGGCTGCAGATCTGGAGTCTGATCTGATCAAGCATCATTACATGATCCGTGTGTCAGAGCTCACCACTCAGCTGCAGCTGTGTGACAGTAAAGCCGTCCACTTCCACGCTGAGGTCAGTCACAACACACTGCCAACATACTTGCTGACCTCTGTTCTACACACTGACCTCTGACCGACACTGACCTCTGATTGAGACGCTGACCTCTGATCGACACGCTGACCTCTGTTCTACACACTGACCTCTGACCGACACTGACCTCTGATCGAGACGCTGACCTCTGATCGAAACATTGACCTCTGATCGAAACACTGACCTCTGATCGACATGCTGACCTCTGACCAACACTGACCTCTGATCGAGACGCTGACCTCTGATCGAAACATTGACCTCTGATCGAAACACTGACCTCTGACCGACACTGACCTCTGATCGAGACGCTGACCTCTGATCGAAACATTGACCTCTGATCGAAACACTGACCTCTGATCGACATGCTGACCTCTGACCAACACTGACCTCTGATCGAGACGCTGACCTCTGATCGAAACACTGACCTCTGACCCCTGATTGACACTGACCTCTGTTCTACACACTGACCTCTGACCGACACTGACCTCTGATTGAGACGCTGACCTCTGATCGAAACACTGACCTCTGATCGACATGCTGACCTCTGACCAACACTGACTCCTGATCGTCATGCTGACCTCTGATTGACACGCTGAGCCCTGATCAACACTCTGACGACGCGCTGACCTCTGACCCCTGATCGACACTCTGACCCCTGATCGACACGCTGACTGCTGACCCCTGATTGACTTACTGACGACGCACTGACCTCTGACCCCTGATCGACACGCTGACCCAATCAACACACTGACTCCTGATCGACACTCTGACCTCTGACGACGCGCTGACCTCTGACCCCTGATCGACACTGACCCTGATCGACTCTCTGACCTCTGACCGACACGCTGCCCTTTTATTTTGACTGGTTGTGTTGCAGGTCTTTCAGTGGTACTCTTATGATGGTAGTGTTGTGTGCAGCTGCTGAAGTAGCTCTGGACATGACCTTTGTGAAGAGAGTTAGTGTATCAGAAAAACCATGCTGTTCAGTCACACAGAGAACATGCCGTTATTAGCGAGGCTTTGACTGACTGCTGTCTAATGATGTCCAGAGCTTTATTTGAGGTGATGGTGTCTTCTGTTCCAGTGTCGAGCTGTGGCCAAACGCCTGGCGATGGCAGAGAAGTCCCGCGAGACGCTGACGGAGGAGCTGAAGCTGGCTCATCAGAACATCACACGCTTACAGGTACAGCTAGCATCCGCTCTCCTGACTCTGTGTGCGCTTGTGTTGGTCTGACACGCTCTGCTGTGCTTCAGGACGAGCTCAGCACCACCAAGAGGAGCTATGAAGATCAGCTGAGCATGATGAGTGACCACCTGTGCAGCATGAACGACACGCTCAGCAAGCAGCGCGACGAGATCGACACGCTCAAGCTCGCCTCCAAGGTCAGACCACAGCCAGATTCGGTTCAAACTCCTCAGGAACTACCCTATACTTCTTACAGCCAATAAACCCTTCTAGCCATTGACCTCCATAGTGTGGTCCAGAAGACTGATGTGAGTAGAGCATCAGCTGTGTTCTGTTGAGTGGAGCTCACGAGTCTGTGATGATGGAGTGACCAGGTTCAGCTGAAGGATCCCTTTAACTCCTCACACACAGACATGATCTTTTCAGTTTAGAAACTTGGGCTGGGAAGAAAAATATAGATTTCTTTTTTCTTTTTTTTGTGAAACTGTATGGATTCCCTAGAATTGATTAGTCTAGCCTGTTTTCAGATAATGAACAACACTATAGCGTGTCTCACATCCAGTAAATGACAGTAAGCTTTGTTACTCTTCAATATATATATTTATAATATTTTTTTTTTTTTTTTTTTTTACAATACTCAAATAGCATTATCTTTTTAACATCCATCCGTTTTTCATTCACACTAATCTTCCAATCAAACACATTTTAGTTTGAATACAGGGAAATAGTTATTATATTTCCAAGCTGAAACAGCAGGAGCTCAGGAGCCGGGCTTCTCTCAGTCTCAGGAGCTCAGGAGCCGGGGTGATGATATGAGGATCTTCGTCATGCCCTGTGTGTGTGTGTGACGGGGAGGAGGAGGATGTCATCATCTGTTCCTGGAGTGTGCGGTGCACTTCCAGAGGACGAGGAGGATGCCACCCTCTCTTCGGACTCCTCTCATCCTCTTCCGGTTTCAGATCTGAAGTTACTCTAAGAACTAATCTTTTGTTCCTGAGGTCAGACACAACAGGAGCAATCGTATCTGTGGGATTGTTAGTGTTCTTTCCACCATCAGAGGAAGAGTGATTACACTCGTCTCTTGGGCTGATAATAATCTGGAGAGATCGACTTCACGTCAGCGGTGGTAAATGTGACTGTAATGTGTTAGAAAGACACCAGGATGTACAGCCTCCGCTGCACAGAGACGGATTCTCCCTGAGCACATTTTTTTATTTGCATTTCAGTGAGTGAAAGAATAATTTGAACCCAAAGATCATGATTGAGTCTATGAGGCGAGCACAGCGGTCAGATGTGTAGTTGGTCAGCAGGTTTGCACACATGTCGGGACGGATGTTCATGGTTTCCTGGCTGTTGTCTGTCAGCTGGAAGTTTGGGCTCGCTCCACAGATCCTCTACAGGACTGAGGTCTGGACACTGTTTCTCCAGACACTCTTGTGTTGTCCTGGGGGTGTGTGTCGGGTCACTGTCCTGCTGGAGACCCGTCCATGACCCCTCTTCAGTGTCCTGTCTGAGGGAACGAGCTCCTCCTCAAGGACTTTACTGTCCATGATCCGTCCATCTGCAGAACACACCATTTAACATATTCAGTATTATTCACTCTATTGGTTTTTTTGTTTATATATATATAAAACAAACCTGTCAAGTTTTTATGACAGCTACCATTTAAAAATGTATTATAAAAAAAAAAAAATGTAGTAGAAATATAACTAGTGTAACTGTACCTGACACAAATCCAAAATCAATATTGAATGAGATCAGAATCAGGTTGAATGCGATCATGGAAATGGTCAATACCCAGTCCTGATAGAGAGGTTTTGATTAAAAGACTCTGTAATAATGAAACTTTGCTAAATGTGATGTTTGAATGGTTCATTGAGTGAACTCTGTTCTGCTGGACTCTTGCAGGGAAACTCAAAGAAGAACAAGAGCCGATAATGAGGACAGAAGTCTGTCTCTGTGACGGAAAACATTCCCACCGAACACCAGACATGTGACAGGAAGCAGCTGATCTCCAGAGGAGCCACGTCTCTGTGTGTGTGTGCGTGTGTGTGTGTGTGTGTGTGTGTGTGTGTGTGAAATTACAACATCTGTTTCTCCTCACACAGATGTGTATTAGAGAATTAATGACTTACAAACACACAAGTCTGTTTTAATTCTGCGTGTGTGATTAATTCAGAGGTAAAATCATGGTAATCCCGTGTACCTTTTTCCAAACAAATATACTGAAGAAATCGTCTGGATGAGAAGGGTCCATGTGAATGAACACACTGAATCCACGGTGATTTTCCTGCTTCATTTCCTCTGAAAATATTAAACCATGTTTTTATGTTCCGAATCTATTGTCGTTGTCTAGCGTACATGAGGACGTATATCACAGATTATTGTGCAGTAGAGTATGATGTGAATCTTGAGTGCTCTGAAAGCTGAAGAAGCGCAGCATGAGTGTCATGATCATCTTAGTCTCTTATTTCTCTTTATACGGATCTGTTCAGCAGCACAGTGTACTGGATTCAACCAAAATCAAGACAATAAAGCTGGAAACTCAGCCATTTTGCCTTCAGTTTTTTTCATTGCAGTATTTCAGCCCAAAGTTTATCTTAAGAGGTCTAAAGAAAAAAAAAAAAAAAAAAAAAAAAAAGTTTTGGAGAACTGAAGTTCTTCCCGTTCGACAAATTTCGGGTCCTACTACGGCGGAGGATGAGCTCATTAATATTACTTAGGCCACTCTGACGCTGCTGGATAAGCTCATGAATATTAATTAGGTCGCGCTGACGCCGTGGGTAGTCTACTGAAGGAAGATATGCGCTCATGAATATTGATAAGACGCTGAAGGCTCATCTCATGAATATTAATCAGAGTGTGTTGAGGTTGATTGGTGCTCTCCCGTGCCTCATTAATATTAAGGCAGTCCTTCGCCGTAGTAGAGCGGCAGGATCCGCTTCCCGTTCGGGATGTTTTGGCTGGAATCCCGTCCGCTCCACTTATTTCTGCCATTTTGAGAAAATACCGTCTGCGCCGGATCTTTCATCTAAAACAATGAGGTGACAAAATATCTCAAACTCTCACACACACATTATCACTTTTTCCACTTTTCGTCTATGTTTTGTGTGGTTATAAAGTAGCGACAGCGGCTCTCCCGAACCCGAGGCTCATCTGAATCCGTCTTTAACATTCACTGAGGAACAAACACAAGACTGCGAGCGAGAATACACTTCCACACCTTCAGTAGTCTGTTAAAACTGAGCCTGCATCTATTCAGACAGTTTGACCAGTTCTTTGTAAGTTATTTTCATAGTGAACTTTATTCTGTGTCTGTTTAAGTCGGTTCGTTGAGTTGTAAGTTAGTTGTGTGATGTTGAATTCTTTTGCAGCACATCAGTGAAAAAGAGCAAGATTGCTGCTGGCATCATCTAGTTTAGTCGAACCATCTCAGAACTAGATGATGATACCAGACGAGTCCGTCACAAAACCTGATCTGGAGAAGAACACACAATAATACTGTTGCTCAGTCCTTAAAACCTCTAGTTGTGCGTCACTCGAGTGTTTGATGGAGAAACAGATAATCACTGATGATAGTGAAGAAGAGAGAAATCTGCTGTGCTTCTGCTCGGAGCACGGTTCCTGGATGAGCAGTAACTACACACACATTTAGGGAATATAATCAGGTTACTTTTAGATATCTTTTGACCTAACATTGACACATTGAAATAAATAGTATAGTCTTGTACTGCACTGGTATAAAAATGCAAAGAAAAATAAAATATAGTCAGTTAGTTGATACTGACAACATAAAGTGCATTAAATATTATTTTACATCAAGGTTTCTCAAACTGAGGTTAGTCAAGGAGCTGCAGGGGGTTATGAGTTTAATGAAAAGCTAATAATAAATTCAATCATACTTTTTTAAAAATTAAATTAAGTAATTTTAAAACCACGTCAATCAAAATAAAAAACATTGCATATTTTATTTGTTAACCTGCATGTCATGTGACCATTTACCAAAGTCAGAGAGCCATGAACACACAATATGATGCTTAATTTTTAAGTAAATAAATTAGGTGAAAGAGATTCACCTGATAATTTTTTTTAAGTAACCTGCATTACATTTAAATAAGAAATAATGTGAATGTGTACATTTTAATGTTTGAAAAACAAAAACTGTTTCAAATACATTGTAAGACATGGTAAAATAATCCACTGACTGATAAATCGAATAAAAATGAACTTCTTCATCAGTAGTTGATGCAATGTTGAAGCACTTCTGAAACCTGGACTGATTTCTGTAAATCCAGTGCTCACACCTGACTGATGACTGATCTGTGTCTGAACCTCCGATGAACTGAACACTTTCTCAATCTATAGAAGAGGTATAAGAATAGACAAATTAAAGATGAAAGAGAGAAATTGGAGAGAATCAGTACATTTTTAATAATGCATTGCTGTTGTGTAAATAACGTGTAATTAAGTAATCAATAAAAAATAGCTGATTAAGGGTATTTAAAAATGTAATTTTTTATTTAATTACGAGTACTTAATTTCTGGAATCTGATATTTAATCCAAATGACATGTAATCAGTAACTAGCTCTGTCTACTACTACGAAGTTATTCTCAGTACTTTTATTGGAGATGATTGTGTGCTGATGGTCTTCTGTTTCACTTGCAGCAGTCTGCGCCTCAGAGATATTCCCTGCTACACATCCGCAGCGATGCATCTCACATTAGCGCACTCATATTTGACTATAATACATCATATCAGAATCAATGAGCTTTATCGCCAGGTGTGTTTACACATACAAGGAATTAGTTTTCGTGACAGAAACTTCCGCAGTGTAACAGAATGACAGAGACCGACCAAAAACACACATTATTAAAAAAATAGAACAAGTAAGTAAGGAATGACAATACACAAATTGACAATTGTTTGTGGAGGTATATTACAATAGGCAGTTCAAATGTTGAGTATGTGTGTTAGATAAATAAGGGTATGTGTATATAAATATAAAGTGTAGTGTGTTCGCCGTTATTATCAGCTGTTCATAAGATGGATTGCCTGAGGGAAGAAACTGGTCCTGTGTCTGGTCGTTCTAGTGCTCAGTGCTCTGTAGCGTCGACCAGATGGCAATAGTTCAAAGAGGGAGTGTGCTGGATGTGAGGGGTCCAGAGTGATTTTGACAGCCCTTTTTCTCACTCTGGATAAGTACAGTTCTTGAATAGATGGGAGAGTTGAACCGATGATTCGCTCAGCAGTCCGGACTACCCTCTGTAGTCTTCTGAGGTCAGATTTAGAAGCTGAGCTGAACCAGACAGTTACTGAAGTGCAGAGGATGGATTCAATGATGGTGGAGTAGAACTGTTTCAGCAGCTCCTGTGGCAGGTTAAACTTCCTCAGCTGGCGAAGGAAGTACAACCTCTGCTGGGCCTTTTTCACAATGGAGTCAATGTGGATGTCCCACTTCAGGTCCTGAGAGATGGTGGTTCCCAGGAACCTGAATGACTCCACTGCAGTCACAGTGCTGTTCATGATGGTGAGTGGGGGGAGTGCAGGGGGGTTTCTCCTGAAGTCCACGATCATCTCCACTGTTTTGAGCGTGTTAAGCTCCAGGTTGTTGAGACTGCACCAGACAGCCAGCTCTTTTACCTCCTGTCTGTAAGCAGACTCGTCACCGCCCTGAATGAGGCCGATGAGTGTGGTGTCGTCTGCAAACTTCAGGAGCTTGACAGAGGGGTCCTTATGCTGTTTTCACACCAAACGCGAATAGAGCGTCTGGTGCGAATGATTTCAATGTTAAGTCAATGCAAAGGCGTGTTTACGCACGTCTGGAGGTCTCGCGGCGCTAATGGGGCGTTAAGCGTCGACGTGCGTATAGAGCGCTTTGCACGAAACACGCGTTAAGCTTTTTGTGCATTAAGCGTTTGACGCGAATTCACGTCTTCCGCCCGAGTTGAACAATTTGAACTTTGGCGTCAATTCGCGCCGTGTTAACCAATCAGGATCCTGCTAGGAGTCACTCATTCAACAGTATGTTCCTGCAGCCTCCGGTTGTGCAGGAATACCCTTCTCCACTCATTCAACAAGGAGGAACGACTGATGTTGTCAGTGAGCAGTCAACCGGAGTTATATGACAAAATAAACAGGAATAAAAAGGACCTATATATATAAAAAACATATTAATAGATAAATTGAATAAAGGCCAAAGATAAGAAACGTTTAGTTTTACCCCAAACTAATTATATTTGATCTTGAACCACTAAAGACACATCAGAGCCAGCGGCAAATGTCAGAAGTTCTATCCGAGGAAAGGCTACTCTCGGCGAATACATGATGACGGAGCTCCCGCTGATCGCATGGAGCTCATCTCCAAGATCAGCGAAACACATTTTTTTAAAAAGACGCTGTCATTATAAATAAACCGCATATTTGAGTTTAAAACAACTACATTCTCGCCTGAAATACTTTTAAAACTACATTTCATGACACAATAACAGTAATATTTTGAAAATTATCCGAATAAAAATGGGGTTGAAAATGCTGCGTGAACCCAGCTGGCAGAATTCGCGTCTGTTGTGAAGTTAATTTCAAGCGCAAATGAAGCGAATGATCTCAAAATGGTCAAGCGGCAAACTAGACACGGTAGATGTGAATTTGACGCTCTATTCACGTTTGGTGTGAGCACCGCATTAGAATGGTGAAGGCGGGTGTGAGGTGTTCTTTCAAACCTGCAGTCGTTGATTCTCCACAGTGCTGGGATGGGGTCCTGTAGTTGGTGATCTCTTTCAGACTTTTCCACACTGATGCGGAGTCATTGGAAGTGAACTGAGTCATTTGTTTTTCAGAATAATTCCTCTTTGCCACGTTGATCTCATTTTCCAGTGTGTATTTGGCTTGTTTATCCAAGACATTTCCCCCTTCCTGTAAACCTCTTCTTTGGCTGACGGAGCTGTCTGAGTTTTGCAGTGAACCACGGTTTGTCAGTGTTATAAGTTAGCTGAGTCCTATTAGGATGAACCAGACAGTGATCAGAGAGTCCCGAAGCTGCTCGTGGAACAGATTGAAATGCATCCTTTATTGTGGTGTAGCAGTGATCCAGTATATTACTGTCTCTTGTGGGACATGTAACATGCTGTCTGTATTTTGGCAGTTCACGGGAGAGATTGGCTTTATTAAAGTCCCCGAGAATGATTAAAACAGAGTCCGGGTGTTGTTGTTTTGTCTCTGTGATCTGATCAGCGAGTTTCTGTAAAGCTGAGCTCACATGCGCTTGCGGAGGGATGTAAACACTGACCAGAATGAACGAGTGAAACTCCCGCGGCGAACAGAACGGCTTACAGTTAATGAAGAGTGTTTAGAGATTTGAGCAGCACATCTTTAACACAGTTACATCTGTACACCACCGTTCATTGATGTAAAAGCCACACAATTTCCCTGTTGATTCTGCGTTGCGGTCCGCTCTGAACAGCTGAAAGCCTGGCCAATGGAGCGCGCTGTCTGGAATGTGATGGTTTAGCCAAGTTTCGTGAAACACAGAGTGTGAGAAATACTTATTTGTCCGGGAGAGCAGAAGGATTTTGTCCATTTTGTTGGGTAGAGAGCGGAGGTTCCTCAGTTGGATGCTAGACGGGGCATTCGAAATCTGCACTGATCACTCGTTTCCTGACGTGCCGGCTCTCTTCCCCCTTCTGAACGTCAGGAAGTGCGAGAACAGCGTGACTGCTCCCGACGAAAATGTCCAGCAAAACATCAGAATATATCAGGTGATGTGTGGTGCCGAATGTCCAGCAATTAATCTCTAGTGTATTTGATTGCAGGAATATAACTAAAGACAGGACAAACTAACAAAAACACAAAAACAGCTGCAGAGCACGTCCCAGAGGCCGCCATCTTGCATCGGTGCCAGGTGACAAGAAATGGCCAGATATAACCTATGACACGCTATCAGACATTTATTTTTTTACATTTTGGGAAGCGCATGATTTGCATCAACAGCTAGATGCATTAACATTTGTCCATGTTCGACTGAATGCATCCCAGACCTCCTCCTGAAGTGGTTTGAGCGATCGGGACCAGGAGTAAACAGGCCTTTTGATAATTCACTAAAAGAAACTGAGGAAAGAATCACGTCCAGCTCTGGAGATCCACCGCACACGTCTCTAATTATACGTCTGATTCAGATCATCAGATCCAGAGGATCATTTCCTTCTCACTCAGGAATGACAGTCCATTATATAATGGTCAGTTTTCTGAAAGGAGACGTTATTGGTGATGATTGTGACCTCAGGAGGGTGCAGGCTTTGACATGAGATGCAGCAGGGGTGCAAACAAATGCAAATAAAAAGAGTCCATCTATAAAGGAAAAAAAAAACTACAGAAATCTAGCTTTAGCTGGAGGGACTTACAAAATCAATATAACAGGTGAAAACCAGTATAAAATGTAATAGCTTCAGGTAAGACTGAGCTACTGAGCTCCTGTGACCAGTTAAGAGAGTAATTACTTCATTATTAACTTATTGCTTAAAATCTCAGGGGTAATTCATATAATTAATGTTTAATTAATATAATTAATATTAATTAATATGTAAATATAATAGGTTAAAGAGATTCGACTGACAAAAATAGTTTGGGAATCCTGACATTACATGTACATAAGAAATAACATGAATTTGTGTGTTTTAATGTGTTTGACTTCCAAAGAATATTAATATTATTAAATAACACACCGAATGATAATTCAAATAAAAATGTATATGTTCATCAGTAGTTGATGCAATGTTGTGATGCTGAGAAAACATGTCTTTAATAAAATAAATAATATTACAATTTTAGTGACCTTTTTTTTTTTTATCCGTTGCTCAAATGCTGTGTAGCCTCTCAATTTTCTGTGTCATTATAGTCATCTGACTAGTGACTGGTCTCTGTGAATGTCCACAAATCTAGTCTTTCTGAGTGTATTTAAGTGGTATTTTAGAAAGCAACATTAAGAGATGTGGGGTGGATTATTTAAAGGAGGGACATTGTGACTTCACAATATCTGGAAGAAGTGCACTGTAGTCCAGCAGATCAGTTTATTGTAGTTCTTGGAAAGTGTTTTGTTAAAGGAATATCACCTTTTAGAGTGGAATTTGAGCTTTGTAATCTTGCAGTTTTTTTATGCTCGAACAGCAACATTACACACTAAAGTTGAAAAAGTGAAAAAGCCTAATAGAACCCCTATAATGAACTGACCGATAATGCAGAATATTAATAACTACATGATACATGGGCAAGTGTTTCCTGTGTTTATTCATTTGTCCCTGAGAAATGTGAGTAGATTCTGTCATGCACAAGACATTTAGAGCTGGTCAAAGAGACTCAGACTTTTGCTTTCTTATTTCAGATCAGCTGCAGCTTTCAATATTTCTACCCTTTAGACTAAGATGCCCCATATTTAATGCATCCCATAATAATGTCTGTGTGCCCTCCCTCTGCAGATTCAGAGCATCCTATGTGTCCAATAGTCAACACATAATTTGTGTATGTTCAACATATAGTTGTAAGTACCTCAATAGTTTCTGCCTGTTTCTATTTCTGCAGAAGATTGTGCGCACAAGAAGAGTGAAGCGATGTGCTCCATGAACCATCCAGCCAACTGGGTTACATTTGAAGATGAAGGGACAACCTTCTCCTCAGCCCAGAAATCTATGTGCTCTCCTGCATCAAACTCGGGTTCAGTACCTCGGCCCAACGGGCTGAAACTTGTTCTGCCATCCCTGGGAAGTGAGTCATGGAGCTTCAGCTCTGCCATCGAATCCCCTTCCATGGATTCCGGTCTCAATGGGAGTTCATGTGTGCCCAGCAACACTCCTCTGCACACTCCGGTGGGTTTGACTCCGTCTCTCTTGCACTTCGCTCCTCAGGAGCAGCCAGACTTCTCCAGAGGTCTGTCCAGCTTCTCTCAGAGAGACTCCGTGAAACTGAATGAAGGCTCGGCTTCTGTCAACGCACCCAATGATGAGCCAGGCCATTTTAACCCCTTCTGGGGGGAAGCTGAGCACAAACGAGTGTCCTGGACCTCATCGTCTGACTCCGACTCTGGACCCAGTTTGCCCCGTTTCTTCATCCGTACCAAGGATGGCAATGAGCCGCCCCAAGACCACCTTCAGTACTCCTACTCCTACATATGCCATAAACTAGAACAGCTGAGAACAGAGGAGAACCAGCAGGAAGGAAATGTTGGGAAACCAGAAAAGGAGAAGCAACCTTCAGGCTTAGGTGCTGTGAAAGATCAAGCGATGAACAGAACTCAGTCCGCCTTCGTCCAGCAGGGATTGTTCCTCAGTCAGAGGAGACAGGGTTGGTCCTTGATGCTTCGGATCCCAGAGAAGAAGAACCGCATGTCCTCACGCCAGTGGGGTCCCATATACCTGCAGCTGCTGCCCGGAGCACTGCTCCAGCTCTTCTATGAGAAAGGCTTGGAGAAACCCTTCAAAGAGTTCCAGCTGCACGCCTACTGCACTCTCTCCGGTCCGAAGCTCGAAAGTTACGGCGAGCCACGCAAGATCGCCACGCTGAAGATCGAGCATGTCTCATACATCGAGAGAAAGCGCTATCACCCCAAACATGAGGTGACCCACGAGCCAGAAGTGGAGCAACTCTTGAAGTTTGGCACCACCGAATATGGTGACTTGGAGGACTTACTGGTGTCCGTAGAAGAAGAGCTCCTGCGGTTACCAGTGCTGCACCAGCATCACAAACACTACGAAGAGCAGGAGCTGTCCTTGCAGATATCTGACCGCATCTGGTTACAGCAAAGTAAGGATGGTGCTGTTCTCGAGTGCACGGCCATTACACAAATTCACTGTCTCGCCTTCTTGAATGGGGCGACGGAGTGTTTCCTGGCTCTGAATGACCTGGGGCTTCTCAGACAAGCTCCTTCGTATGCCTCTGATGAGGATGAGGAGGTCTGGATGGAGATTGCAGACTACCATTTCCATCGGTGTGTCAGAGAGACAGAGTTTGTGGACAAGCGGCTGATTAAGTTCTGTCCTCCGGACGCCTGTCGCGTGGAGCTGGTGCGCTACAGGACAGTGTCGCTCCGCTGTGGGGAGCCGCCCCTCTCTGTTAAAGCCCTGGTGACTGTGCAGGGTGCTTGCATCGAGCTGCAGGTCTTCCTCAACGTTTTGTCCAGTTTCCCATTGCCTACAGAGACGATGATCTGTGAAAACATTGTGGTTCAGGTGCCATTCCCAGGCGACTGGGTCAAAGTGTCCAACAGCATGTCCCTGCTGCGGCAGAAGTCTCTGAAGGCTCGCATGAACAGAAACGCATGTCTGGGCCTAGCGCATGTGGCCGAGTCTCAGTCTGTGATGCACGTGTCTGTCGGCACGGTCAAATATGAGAATGTGCATCGAGCCATCGTTTGGAGAATCGAGCGGCTTCCTCCAAAGAACGTGGGTAAGAAAACACTACACAACTTCTAATGTGAATATCAGTGGTTAAAGAAAAATACATACATTATATACACAGGACTTTTTAATTTTATCTCCGTGAGGCAAGGTTTTTGAGTCGAGACCTCAGATTGCATCAGATTACTGGTGTTCCACTGCATTACAGACATCATAACAGTCATAAGGATGGAAATTATGGAAATAGTAATAGTTTTTTTGTTTAAAGTACACATTGTCACAGTAAAAAATTAAAATAAAAAAATGCTGAGAAATTTGTGTTATTGTCAAAAGACTATGTCTGAATCAGATTCAGAATGATCATCATAACATAGATGGCACAGATCGTTTTCTTTAACACATTCGAAGCCTGAATGTCTTAAACCACTTTCTGGATCATTTCATTCTGTAATATTAGCTAATATTGATTTATATGCTGATTAATGTTTGATGATCCCACTGTTTTACGCATGCATCTGCTCACACATGCGATCGCTTGTTTCTGCTTCTTCACTGTTTTGATCCAGATGTTCAGTACTCGTTCAGAACATGTGTAATATCTCCTACTGAATAACATTCAAAACAAGAAGAGCCTGGAAATTCTGTCAACGGCGGGGAAAGTGTTCATAACTGAACAGCAGAAATATCAATAAAACATTTTTCGTTTATTGGTTCATTTTATGACAGTTTTATAAACGCACATAAAGTTTAATATATGGGTTTAGTATATTAATAAATACATTTATGAACCTGACAGACCAGCCAAGAGACGTAAATGGGATTTAATATAGTTAATCTAACTGTAAAATGACTTCCTGTTTCGTGTTCATATGAGTAATTGCTGCTGATCAGAGGAAAAATGATCTGATCCAGGACAAATATCAATACTTGCACTTGCTGATTAAACTAATAGAAAAAAAACAAGCAAATATATAAATGTAAACAGAACTATTTCACTGAAAAACTGTTTAGAAGAACCAATTTGTGTACATGAATTAGACTTCCCTAATTTCCCCTCAATATTACAGATAAATTGCATTTCTGTTAGAACCCATCTAGTGTTTTACTGGATTGCTGAACCTGTGTCGTAGCTGGAGCTCACATCTCCGTTACACACAACACATATGTGAGGAAAACTACATGCAGACGAGGTGTTTGTGAGGATTATAGAGGAAACTGATGGTGTTCTCTGTGGAACGGTAAAGACTGAATGATGAACACACAAAGACCGTCACCTTCAGTCATTTCTCTTGGGATTTGATGTCTCTGTGAATTACTGCTGCCAGTAACACACAGTGCTGTCATCTCAAGTGAGGCTCAGCACAGTGAAGGTCTTATCTGGTCCTTCATGCGAGGGTAAATCTCACAGGTTTTGTGATTGTCTTGTCCGTAGCTCTGGAGCAGCCTCAGTCGTTGGCGTGTAAGCTGGAGCTTGCGTCAGATCAGGAGATTCCCGCCGACTGGTTCCCGTTTGTCAGGGTTGAGTGTGAGGTGGCAGAGGCGGTGGTGTCCCACACGCGTGTGAAATCTGTGGGCATCGAGAGTGATGTTCAGCCGCAGAAACACCTGAGCAGCAGGGCATACTTCCACTGCCAGGTACAGGATCCTCACACATCACATGCAGCGTGGCATCTCATAGCAGGTACTGCTTCAGTATTGGCTCTTTTTGCAAAAATATTCAATCGTGTACTTTGTGTCTTGAAGGTGGAAATTGAGAAGAAGCTGATCGAGGCCGAGGCGGTGAAGCAGTCGAGCTGTGCGACACAGTGAAGATCGAGCACACGGATCACCGTCTGCATGTCGCTCACAGTGAAATCACAGTATTCTCTGTTATTGTAATTATTTTTATATCATTATTTCTCATGTAGAAGTCACACTCCAGTATGCCACACATCTAATACCATTAAGTAAACAAATGTTTATTAACCATGAGAATAATGCAACTTTATATACTGTATAAATGTATTTTTCCAGAGTATTTTAATAACTTTAATGGTCTTATTCAGTGGGCGGCACTTAACAATTCTGACCCCATTTTAGATTTATATGAGACTGTAAAAATATGGGAACATGTGCATGAATACAGATAATATGTACCTGTCTGATAAATGTTTGCAAAACATACATTTAACTCATAAGCCCTGAGACTGTCAGGTGTGCCCTGGGAGATTTTGGGGCAAGCTGAGGAGAAATGATTCGCCCACAGGACACTTGATCTGAATCTGCATGCAACAGGATTGGGGTTTTGATGTACGTGCACCTTAAGAGTCTGTAGTGTGTGATTGCTTAGAACAGTTATTAAATTACGCTTATGCATTTACCCTTATTTATGTTTATTCATGATGTTATATTGACCTAAGAGGAGCATATTAATTATTCAATAAAAGTTCTTCTCGTCCCTGTCACTCTCATCTCTACCGCTTCACTTTCTGACTCTTTAAAACATTCACTTCAGTTTCCATACGGTGAATGGTTTTACTTTATTATGACTTTATCGTTCCTGTGGCTCAGTGGTGGAGCATTGCGTTAGCAACAAGTTTGTGTGTTCAATTCCCTGGGAACCCATACTGTTAAAAAATAATATATATATATATATATATATATATTTGCAGAATTAAGCTTAGGTGCAGGGTTTATTAGGATAGGACAATACTGAGGGTGCAAAAAAAAAAATCTTAAATACTAAGAAAATCACCTTTAACGTTGTCCATATGAAGTTGTTAGCAGTGCATATACCTAATTAAAAATTATGTTTTAATATATTTATGGTAAGAAATGTACAAAACATCCTCATGAAACATGATCTTTACCTAATATCCTAATGATTTCTGGAATAAAAGAAAAATCGAGAGTCATGTGTCCTGCCATATGAGTCACAAGTATTACTATCCATGCGTGCTTGGGCTATCACACCGATCGTCTTGATGTTAGTGGCCTATGACTAGACTATGTCCAGAGATTGTGGATTAAAAACAAGAGGAAAACGTATGCTGATCAAAAGAAGGCTTACAGTAAGGGAAGAAGAAGGACCCGTGTAAATTTCAGATCAACAAGGAGTGGAAAGGCCTGTGATCGGACACCAAGTTTGCTGTTTCTTCTTGATAGGTGAGTAACATTAGTTGAATGCAGGATAAATGAAGGTGGAGTAAACTCTAAAGTGTTTTGGAAGCCCTTGTCAGAAGAAACAGTCGAGCTACAGATAAGGACAGCAGTTTGTACGTGTTTTGCCTAGTTTTCTCATTAGACTACTGCATGATCGTCATTGCTAGGAAACTTTGTTTTATTTACTATGTGTCTTACCCTGGTAAATACGTGCTGAAGTGGTGCCTGGTATCAGTGTGTATCAGTCTCTCCTCTCTTCCTTCTCTGCAAATTACTTCACTGCTAAAACAACATAATACCACAACGCCTCGACTCCCCTTTGTTTGGTTTTCCACTGTATAAAAGTTGTACCTTTATCTGTTTCCAGGTACTTTTTTTCGTACCACCTCCGGCGAGGTTCTAAGCGAGCTGAGGCGATACTAAAATGTGATGTGAAAACACGGCAGACTGCTGATTGGTCAGAGAGAATCGTCACTATTTACTGCATCATCAATGCACGCGGCAGACGGAGTATCCTGAATAACCCCGCCATTTTTTTATAATTTGGCCACAGATTGATATACACATTACTATTATAGCAACTTGGAAGAATATGCCGCGGTCAAACGAGGAGTCGCAGACTTTCCTTTGTTTGATTGCCGGAGAGAGAATCCAGCGAGAGATTGATGTGGCAATGAAGAATGAAAAAGTATATCAAGAAGTCTCCGAACTGCTGTCCACACATGGCTACAACAGGAATTTCCAGCAATGTAGGGAAAAGTAAAAAAAAAACTAAAGAGTGACTACAGAGCCGTAAAGGACTAAAACAGCCTCAGTGGTTCAAACCGAAAAAGCTAGAAGTGGTACAAACAGATGGACGGTACCTACGGCCTTTGTTGGAGTCGCTGATGGAGGACGGTAAGTGTTTTTAGTTCACATTACATTATGATGATACACAGCTCAATATTTCTTCGTGGCCTGGCAAAACACACCAATTTGAAAAACTAACGGAATGCATGGGCATAGAAACTGGATGACGAGTAATTTCTTACTGCTAAATTCAGAAAAAATTAATTAATTATAGGACCTAAAAACTCTGCTTGTAATAACCTAGAACACTGTCTAAGACTTGATGGTTGCTCTGTCAATTCTTCGTCATCAGTTAGGAACCTAGGTGTGCTACTTGATCGCAATATTTCCTTAGAAAGCCACGTTTCTAGCATTTGTAAAACTGCATTTTTCCATCTCAAAAATACATCTAAATTACGGCCTATGCTCTCAATGTCAAATGCAGAAATGTTAATCCATGCATTTATGACTTCAAGGTTAGATTATTGTAATGCTTTATTGGGTGGTTGTTCTGCACGCTTGGTAAACAAACTACAGCTAGTCCAAAATGCAGCAGCAAGAGTTCTTACTAGAACCAGGAAGTATGACCATATTAGCCCGGTCCTGTCCACACTGCACTGCTCCGGGAACACTTCACATAACACCCATTGCACTTGATACATCATTAGAAGAATGGCATCTACGCTAATATTAGTCTGTTTCTCTCTTCACTTCATCTACAGCGATATCGTTGACCTGATTGCAAATGATTGCACTGATACTATTGAAACTGAACTGAGATGATGACATCACTGAATTCAATGATGAACTGCCTTTAACTATCATTTTGCATTATTGAGACACTGTTTTCCTAATGAATGTTGTTCATTTGCTTTGACAAATCTTTTTGGTTTAAAGTGCTATATAAATAAAGGTGACTTGAAAAACATGCACATTTACTATTTTGCATTAATGTATATTTTTTTTCGCCAGTGTGAGCTGTTGACAACAGAGGACGGAGTTTACAAGCAGCAAAAATGTTTGTGGTTAAGGAAGGACTTTTTATCCTTTTTAGGAACAGTGGTTGAGCCCACAAGGGGTTTTCATTTTTATTCAGCCATAGACATTCAGATGTCATTGTTTTTAATAGTAGTACTATTATCATCAACGATACACCACGTAAAAACACTACATACATATAGGCATGCTGACTGATATACTATAACATTGCACTAAATGGATCGCAGGTATGGGACAGCACAATCGACGCGCTTGTATTTGCACCTAGTGAAACTTCAGTCACAAAGCTTGTTTTCACAGGTCACATGACAGCCTCATTTCAAGCAATGCTTCAGAACACGGTTTCCAAACACTAGTGTGACAAACACTTGAAAAGTGTGTCGACACTAGGTTTCACTTATCCCTACCTGAAACACAGAGAACAACATATCATTGCTAACATCCTTACAGGTGAAAATAACTATTAGTTATTTAATATGCATAACAAAATATGAAACAAATCATGCATCCATGCTTCCACAAAACATGCTTGTATTGTTACTGAAATATGAGTTAGTAATGTAGTCTAGTAATGGTCTGGTTTGGGAAGTATAACTAATAACTAATACTGATATACAACCCTAAATTACTAGCTAAATCATTGTAAGACTGAACTGAAGACACTTTTGATTTTAAATGCTGACTGTTAACACCGATTGAACTGGCTTTTATGCTTTTGGGTCCGAGTTGTAATTATCAAATTTGATTCATAATCAGTCTTACGGTCAATTTGCTAACATGGGGCCAGGCCACAGTGTATATTAGCACTATAATATGCTAATATCATATCAGAATATGTGAATAGCAAATAAAGAAACCACTCACCATTGCCCCAGAACAGAACAGCAATTCCATGGTTGAAAGGCTCTGACGAAAATGTAAATCACGATCGTGAGGATCGATCCCTGAACAAATTGTTCTTTAAGCCTGTTTATTCATAGAAAGTAACTGAACTGAATCGAGTTTTAGTCCCTGGCTGATGATGCAAGACGCACAGCCAAAGTTTGCTGACCCCTTCGTTTATACATTGATCAATTCTGACTACAAAATCTTTAAATTCTTGTTGTCACTGATAACATACAGCACAATCTGACTTTGCTGCAGTCTGGAATTGAACTACTGGTTCCGTCTGGTCAGAGGAGAACTGACCCCAACTGAGCCTGGTTTCTCCCAAGGTTTTTTTCTCCATTCTGTCACCGATGGAGTTTCGGTTCCTTGCCGCTGTCGCCTCTGGCTTGCTTAGTTGGGGTCACTTCATCTACAGCGATATCATTGACTTGATTGCACAGATACTACACTGAACTGAGATGATGACATCACTGAATTAAATAATGAACTTCCTCTATGCTTTATTGATATACTATTTTCCTGTTTAATGCTGTTGCTTTATTACAATCTGTACTGTTAAAAGCACTATTTAGATTAGATTAGATTCAACATTATTCTCATTATGCAGAATACAGAGCTAATGAAATGCAGTTAGCATCTAACCAGAAGTGCAAGAATATATTGTTTTATATACATAAAAATGCAGAGTAAGTGAAGCTTTGATTTACAGAATGTACAGTGGAGTTGCTATATACAGTACTGATCAGAGTATATACAGAATATAAACAGGAATGCAGTGTAGGGATTGTATGTACATCATGAACAGCAGGAACGTGAGAACAGTGGTAAAAAATAGAGTTGGATGAGTGTGCAAAAGTATAGTTAAACAATGTATTCTATGCAAAAACAGTAGTGCAATGATATTTTAATAGAAATAGTTTACTGTGTTTTGTACAGTAACAACTTTAGAAAGTTTACAGTGCAATACCTTGAACAATGTGCAGTCTGTGCAAAATATAAGTAGTGCAGACAGATGTATGTAAAGTACTGTGACCAGTGCAGTAATAAATCAGGTGCAGGTTAGATTGGTGGTGTGGTGTTCAGAAGTGTCACAGCCTCGGGGAAGAAGCTCTTCCTGAGTCTACTAGAGAGTGTAGACACCTGTAACACCTGCCGGATGAAAGGAGGGTGAAGAGTCCATGGTTAGGCTGAGAGGCATCCTTAAATGTTCTCAATGGAAGTTAACTGGGTGCCGGTGATGTGTTCAGCAGTTTTCAGCTGCCTTCCGTCCATTCACTTTACACAGAGTGGAGTAAACATCTGATGTGGAGAGTGTGAGAGGCAGTTCACTGGGTTGATGCTCAGTTTTGAGTGAAATCTCATTATTATTTTTATCAAAGCGAGCATAAAAGTGATTGAGCTCGTCTGGGAAGGATGTAGAGCTGGAGGGGGGCACAGAGTTAGGTGGTTTGTAGTCTGTGATAGTTTGTATGCCTTGCCACATACGCCGGGGTCTGAAGAATTAAAGTGTTCTTCAATCCTCTGTTTATGTGTGAGTTTGGCCTGGCAGATACCCTTCCTCAGGTTGGCTCTGGCTGAGCTGTAAGCCTCCCCGTCTCCAGACCTGAAGCCTGCATCTCCTGCTTTGAGCAGGAAGCGAACCTCTCTGTTCATCCAGGGCTTCTGATTGGGGACTTTTTTTTGTGTCTGTGTGTGGTCACTCTGCCCACACATCTGTTGTTGTGTTCTAAGAAAGAGTCGGTGTAAGAGAGTTTGTGGTGGCCTGGGCAGCAATCTCACTCCAGTCTGTGGAAGAGTGGAGTCAGCAGTCAGTGGAGTTTTAACAGTTATTATTGTAGGTTTCACACATTTGATTACAGAGGTATTGAGACGGAGGAGTCACATGCTGATTTGGGTTGATTTGGGCGGGGTCTGAGCTAATCGACCATGATGGTAGGACCATGGGCAACGCCTTCAGATCTTCACAGAGGCGCGACTAAACATTCCAGAGCTCTTTAATTTTTGTGCATTAATTATTTTTTAGGTGGGACAGAGACGGATCTACAAATACAAGAAAGAAAAGGAAGGAAGTAAAGCAATGCAAAAAGATAAGGCGAAAGAAAAGGGACAGGAAGTAAGCACACACCAAGCCCAAAACCGCGGTATTCTGAGAACCTCTCAGGTATCCAAAATATACGACCCATACGAGCTCCCTGCAGCAGAATGGCACAGAGACCTGAACCATTTACCTGCATGCACACATATGGACATTTTGAATAATCATGTTTTTGGTGTAAATTACTCCACAATGCAGGAGTTTAAAAGCCTCAAGTCTTTGGAAAGTTACGAGGCTTTCTGCTGTAGCTGGGTGCAGGACTTGGCCATCTAGAAGCTTCCAGGTGGTGAAAACAGTGTTGTACTGGCCAAGGTAAGTTTCTTCACATGCGTTTTAGTGTCTTGTGCTTACATTGCATTTAGCAGACACTTCTTGACCAAAATGACAAAGTAATTAACTGCGACTGGTTCGTAAACACTAGATTGTAACGAGATGTTCAATGTACAAAAACGTTTCCAACATGTTTTGATGTAGGCTAAAGCTGTATATGTTTAGGTTTAGTTGTAATTTGATTTTAGCCCAATGACAAATACTGTACAATGTTTTTATGTTGGGTATTGGGGGCTCCAAAGTGGACAAACCAGTTCTAGGTTGGCTAGGGTAGTGAAATGTGTGATTGCAAGATGTAAATGTCCTGATGCTGTGTCCATTCTGGTAACCTAAAAAACTGTATTTCATTGTTCCTGTGTTTTCCATATGTATCGTGTGAGGTACTGGAGCAGTTTTTAATGCAGCAGTGACTTCCAGGCATGGTAAAACAGTGTGGAATTGCAAGAACCTCCTCTACTACCCAGTTAACAACACACGTTAACCATCATGTTTTGCCGCCAGCATCCTGCCAACATTGGGGAGGGGGTGAAATCGAGGGGGAGGGGCTCGGTACCATGACGACAACCCCTCACTCTCAATACTTGGGGAGCAGGAACAAAGAGAGGTGTTCAGACTGACCCAGTTAAGGGAGGGCTGTGATTTTGTAGGCATCAGTCACAAATAAAATAAACGTGGTCCAATGTTTTATGTCCCCTTGTCCACCATAAGCCATTTCTGTGTGAGGGTCCAGATCTTTAGTTTGTCCATCTTGTTCATTAGAAACCGTACATTGGCAAGGAAGATGCTGGGCAGAGCTGGTCAATGTGGGTTTAGCCTTAGCTGAATTTATAAATAAAGGTGACTTGACTTGTGCACTGTGGTCATCAGGAGTTCGAATCCTGGATCGAGGACCTAAACTATAATCTTCTTCTTTTCTTTTTAATGGCAGCTGGTTAACCCACTTAAAAGGTGCATTTCCACCACCTACTGGACTGGAGTGTGGATCATGATGTATATTGTTGACAACATCAAAAAAAATTTTTTAAGTTTATTCAAAGGAGTATTACACAAGTATACAATTATTTTATATGCTTCATTATGTAATATTTTATTATTCCTTTCCTTTCTGCTTTACTAAGCGATATGTTTATATCTATATCGGTTTGTTTTAATGCCTTCTTTGCCATTTGATCAGCTTCCTTATTTCCCTCTATCCCAACATGTGCCATTATCCATAAAAATGAAATACAATAGGTGACCAACTAAATTGATCCTTTTGACCACTGAGTGGCACTTTAAAGTTTCAACTTTTAACGTTATTAAACAAACACATCAAAGCACATATTTGCAAATAGCTGTCAGCTTTGTCTCACCGTTGTGATAAATTTGAGGGCTGCAGGGGGGGGGGGGGGGGAAACAAACACTGTAGTTATTGAATATTCACAGATAAAAGTTTAGTACTTATGAAGTTATGTGCATTTGAAGTGAAGTGACATTCAGCCAAGTGTGGTGACCCATACTCAGAATTCGTGCTCTGCATTTAACCCATCCGAAGTGCGCACACACACACACACACACACACACACACACACACACACACCCGGAGCAGTGGGCAACCATTTATGCCTCGGCGCCCGGGGAGCAGTTGATGCCTTGCTCAAGGGCACCGGCCCCCACCCACGATTCCAACCCTCTAACCATTAGGCCACGACTTCCCTTCCCTATTTCATAGAACAAATACAAGCAAGATAAATGTCAAGTATATGAGCCTGTGCTTATATTTTCTCTAAGCTACACAGTATTACACCATATTTTAGATTTGACCCATTTAGTAAGTGTGTAGTATTTTATATATAATATGAATTATGTTATATTATCCTAAAGAAATAGTGGCTTTGCATTGAAGCATTAAAAGTGGTAGCCTATTTTAGTGAGCTGGGCTACATGGATTTAAATGCAGAATGTCATTATTCTCACATTTTAGGCCTATATTTGTCACAAATATATTTTTAATTTATATTTTAAAATTCTGGCTGAACTACCAGAGCACCAACCTCACTCCCCTTTTGACGGAGGGTGGTTAAGTTTGAAAGTCTTCCCATCCGCTCCTCTATGGTGGCTGGGGAACAGATACAAAATCCCACACCGCTGGATCTGGACATGATGTAGTCCGTCTGTCACGAATGCACACAGGAAACAAGAGATCCAATGCAGTGTTTTAATGGGTAATTTAGAATTCAATATCCAAAAACAGCAAGAGGTCATAACCATAAATCAGTCAGAACCAAGAACCAAGAACAAAGAACCAAGAACAAAGAAAAACACAGGGAACACGAGAAAGCCGGGTGATGGACAACAAGGACTCCATGAAAACAGAATGAGACAGGCTGGTATATATGGACAGGTGATTTATATGGTATATATGAAAGTGGAGACAGCTGAGTGCAATAAAAGGGGTGCAATTAACAGTGATGAAAGGACAAGGCTTTGTGGGAAATGTAGTGCCTGCAGTGGGGTGACTATGGGGAAGTGAGACCACTAGTGGACACCCAGGGAAACAGAGACCAGACACACTGTGACAGACATCAGCCATTAGATCATTTTAAAATGTCAAATAGCCTTCAGTTTACAGGTTATAACTGCATCTGTCTCGGTTGTGGACTTGTGAAGATATTTTTTTTAATCCCGCACTGTAACCGAAAAGAAATGTGCTCTATTATTATTCATATTCAAGTGTTTGTGTGAAAATTATTAATGCACATGCATGACAGGGAGATGCCCCCTGGATCACTTGAATTTCTATCTGATTTTGAAATAACTTAAAATTAGGGTGCCTCACATACATGAGAAATATATCTACAGAAAGCTTGACATGTCTTTTAAATTAACCAGTTCAAAACGAAGCAAATACTCCCTAATTATGCGCATCATGTGGAGATGAGAGTCAGGACCAGAGGCGGACAGAGTACAACGCTTCATTACTTGAGTAAAAGTACAGATACCCCTTGATAGATTTTACTCAAGTACAAGTAAAAGTACTACAGTCAGATGTCTACTTAAGTAGAAGTACTGAAGTACTTGTTTTTAAAAGTACTTGAGTACAAGAGTACATTTTCTAAATATTGCATTACTATTTACACAGTGCTTAAATTTACGTACAGAAACGTCCTTCATGGAGTTATGAAAGATGTTAATGGCAATACCTTGGTGAATGTAAAAGGAATTGAAAGTAAAATCAAGTCTTTTCATCTTTTTACTATGTTGCTTTATTTAACATTTCTCACTGGCCCACAAGGCAATAGCACAATGGCAACGCTCTGACAAACTTCTGCTAGAGATTTAATGGATTTTTGCACCCACATTTGATACTGACTGTGTTAAACACACTGCATACTAAAGAACAAAGCAAATGCTCTGCTTACATTAATGTGTAAGATCAGAAAAGATAATTCAGCTAACAATTGTGTGTACATGTGAGTTTCTCTGTTTTTTTTTCATCAATCAAATAAATAAAGCAAAACCAGCAAAGAAGGCAATATAGCAATGTTCTGACACACCTCTGAACTTGACCATGTTATACACGCAGCATAGTAGAGAAAATAATAAGGATTAAAGAATCAATCAGTCAGCTAATCAGCTGTGTTTAGGTCAGTGTACAAAGAAGGGAAAAAAATATTCAGCTCATTTGAGTGACAGAATTAAGCCCCTTCTTCTCACACTGACATACAGGCAAAGGCAGGAGAAAATACTTTCAGCTGAATAACACCATTCTCACACACACAATCTATGTGTGACAACTCTCTGTGTGTGTGTCGTGTTTGTGTGTGTGTGTGTGTGTGTGTGTGTGAGAGAGAGAGAGAAGAAGAAGAGAGAGAGAGAGAGAAAGAGAGAGAGTGTGTGTGTGTGTACTGTACTTCAATTAAATCGAATGTCATGAAGTCTTTGGCAGTCCCAATCATAGACAGTAAGAGAAATGGACACAGCGACCCCATTGGAACTCAACTGAGACAATTGAAGTTTTCTAGCACTTCCGTTTCTGAGGCGCAGACTCAAACGAAGCTTGACGACGTCAGCAACCTGTCTGCCAGATGTAAATCTTCTAGTAGCTGTGCGTGCAAACTGCCATCGTTAATCTTGCAGAGGCGGCGAGCTTGAGCGGGGAGTTCTTTGTCGTGAGTGAGCAGGAGTAAGTATTCTGATTAATTATTTTGTATAGTATTTTAAAATGTAACGCCAGTACGCCATATTAAGTTAATTGCCTGCGAGCTTCTCCTCTTGTCTGTACGGTAATGCGACAGAGAGTCGAGTGGTTATGACGCAATCATTAGCCTATTTTTTACAAAAACTGTTTATACGGGGCCATAATGTAACATAGAAGGTAATGGAGCCCTTTATACATTGTCGTGTATCTTTAGAAATAAATAATGGACAAATGGAGTCTTTAAACGCCTCAGATGTAAAGTTATTCGCTGTCAAAGTGACGCCAAAATGAATAGGAGTCAATGGGAATGCTAACGCAAGTGAAGTTCTGCTACAAGATGGCAGCCCCCACCCGACTTCAACTTCCGGTCGCCTTCCTTCACGCCTGGTTCCAATCAATGGCGCCTGCACAGTCCAATCACGTTTGAGAGGGAAATGAGGGTTTCCGAGATTTTTCCTTTTTCCCTTTTCTCTATCCACACGGAGATGCGTTTCTGTGAATATGCACAAATTCTTTATTGGATCGTCCACATGGATCCGGCGTTTTGGAAGAGTGAAAACGATGTTTTTTTAAACAAGTGGATAAATTTGATAACGCTGCCTTTGCGTTTTTGTTTGGATGGCGAATCCATAGTTTATGAAACGATGACGTCATCCGCCCACGTCTCGCCCCTAGTCAGACAACGCTATGTCATGTAACAGCAACAAAAACATGAACAAACTCTGAACGATTGTCTTTTTATTAACTAACATTAGCACAGATTAATAAATGTATTGTTCCATGTTCGTTTGTGAGCAGAGTCCATGTCTTCTCAGTTTTAAGTGTATCTCTGTGGAAGAATTACAGCGACACACGCTGGTCTGGCATGTTTACTACATAGTTTTGTAGTTTCATGTGGATACGGATATTTCTTGAGACGAGAGAGAAAAAAAAGTTCAGATTGAGGTAAGCTCCATCTCCGTGTGAACGGTAATAATTAAATAATAATAATAATTAAAATGTCTCCTTTTTCACAATTATTAGTCTACTTCGGCCTGTGTTTTGTGGCAAACTTAATGCATGTGCTTGAGCGTGGAAAATATTAAGGCTCATTATAGATGCTCATTATGGATTATAGATGTTAATTTTATAGAAATGTGTGATTTAGTTGAATAATGACTTAAATGAACAACTAGGCTACTAGAAAAATCTTACGTTGGGGCAGATCTATTAAAACCCCTCTGGGCAAAGTTATGTCCAGTGGACATCTTGTGGGCATCTTTTTATGTCTTTGGAGACATTGAAAAGATGTCCACTGAGGAGCCAGAATGAAAGATTTTATGACGTCTTTTTTTTTACTTGTTCTGTACATCTGATTTAGACGTTCACAGAACCTCCTTACTAGGTCATTTAAGCATGATTTATACTGTTTCTGGACCAAATCAACACTCTCAGGATGCGTTAGATTTAGACTCAAGTTATTTCAATGTAATTTGCAGACACTATGTTTGTCCTAAAATTAAGAAAATAAAAGAATCTTTATGACATAATGAAATAAAATCTTGTGGTAAAATCATGTGGTAGAGGAGGATCTAACATTTTGAAGGTTTGTTTTGTTGTTCTTGCTAAGAATTTTTTTTGATTACACACTTTAGAATGAACTACAACAGCCATACTCTCCCCTGTCAATTTATTAACCAAAGTACATCCTAAGTATTTGCCTTCTTGTTTAGAAGTAATAGTCAAATCTCCAACCTTTACTTCTAATTTGGAATATTTTCTCAATTTAGCAACAGAACTAAATAAAATAGCTTCAGTTTTCCCTAAATGTAAAAACAGCTTATTTTGAAAAAAAAAGAAACTTGAATACTTCTGCAATCTCTCTATTTAATTCACTTTCTATTATTTCTTTCCTCTCATCAGTAACAATTATTGTAGCACCATTATCATATAATAAAAGTTGACAGAACAGGCCATTTTCAGATCATTTGTGTACATTAAAAAAAGTAAGGGTCAAATACGCTACCTTGTGGTACTCCACAAGAATTGTAAAAAAATATCTGAAAACACACCATTTAAATCTACTATTTGACATCTATTCGAAAGATAGGAGTTAATCCATTTACATGCTTTAGAATCAAAGCCCATAGCATTTAATTTAGAAACCAAAATATTATAATCAACTGTGTCAAAAAGCTTCTGTAAATCTAGCAACACCATCCCACTTAATTCACCTTATTCCAATTCTTTCTTTATGTAATCTGTCAAATACAAAATTGTTGTCTCGGTGGAATGCATCCTCCTAAAGCCAGACTGAAATTCATTTAAAATATTACACTTAGAAATATATTCTTCAATTTGATCAAAAATAATCTTTTCAAACACTTTGCATAAGGAAGATAGAATTAACACACGTCTATAATTGTTACACTCAAACCTACTCCCTTTCTTAAAAAGGGGAAAAACTCTTGCTTGTTTTAATTCATCCGGTACCTTAGCTTGGCCAGTAGAGAGATTTCAAATGTGAGTAACCACAGGGGTAATAAAATTAGATGAATCTTTAATAAACCTAGCTGGAATATTATCTTAATGCTTTACTACATTTCAGTTCCCTTAAATTCTTACAAACTGAAGTCTCATTTACTTTATTGAATGAAAAACCTCCTAAAGTGACACCACAATTAGCATAATACTCATTGACTAATTTGTCATTATATAAACCGGTTTGAGCTGCTAGCTCCTTTACCAAATTGTCAGAAACAGTAGTAAAACATCTATTAAAACAAATTGCTACCTCTTTCTGATCTACCATCAGTTGACCATTAACTTTAAGACTAATTCTAGAACCTTTACTCTTAGCCCTTTTTCCGATACCCTATATCATTTAAAACTTGCCATAATTTTTGAGAATCCTGCTTTACTTCACTAATCTTATTCTTAAAAAAAGTTTTGATTTTTTTGCCTCTTACCTCATTTCTTTTATGTTTAAATTTCTTGTAGTCATTATTATTATCCCTTTCAAATGCTTTAAAATATCATTGCTTTCCTTAATATCTTTCAAAATTCTATCTGTCATCCAAGGTTCTGTTCTTTGTTTAATTCTTATCTCTTTGTAAGGCGAAACTTTATTCAAAACTTGCAAAAAATTCCTCTTAAACCTATCCCAAGCTTTGTCCACACTGCATCACCTCAATCCAATTAACCTTACTAAGTTCTTAAACAAATATTTGTGAACTATACCTTTTAAATAATCTAATTGTTAATGAATTATGCTGCTTTATGGCCTCCCTTTAATTTCCGAATTACATAAACTATATTATGATCACTTAATCCTGCCTCCAAAACACCACTTCTAAAGATCTTGGAATTGTCAATATAATATCAATAATTGTTCTTCTTGTAGGAGTAAATATTGTAGGGTCAACAATAATTTGTTTCAAAGCATATGACTTACAAAATGAACTATGAACACTATGAAAATGTTATGCACACTAACAAATCTTTTTCCAGCATATCTGTATTTAAGTCTTAACTCTTGACCTAAAACATAATTTGACACATTTTAAATTTCTTCTAGACTCTCATAAAAGTCACTTTGATCAGGACAGCGGTTCTCAATTCCAGTCCTCGCGCCCCACTGCTCTGCATATTTTACAGATATTCAGATAATCATCTAGTTAGAAGTGATCTCCGTGCATGAACTGTGTTCCCGTTGTTCATTAATCCCTACTCCCTGAGCAAGGGAAATCTGTTGAAGTTTACCTCACTTCGGAACAATCATTCACTGATTTGTGCTGTGCAGCATCTTTACACACGGACAACTGTGACATCATATACCTCTGTAAATCAATACAATTTATATGTACATCTCATACACTGCACTCTGATTGGAACATTTACATTCACTTCTACCTGGAATCATGGCGGAATATCCTGTGATGTTCTCTTTCTCAGGGCACTTACGTTTGAATAGAACAGAAAAACATGCTAAATGTGCAGAGCAGTGGTGCGTGAGGACTGGAATTGAAAACCTCAACTGCGGTATTTGCAAAAATCTTTTCTCTCTGACCTTATATATGCACATCCCAACCTCCTTTTCCTATTCCAATCTCTTCTTAACACACAATAATTGTCTATAGGATCTCTGTATCCAGTATCAAATCATCCAGCCATGTTTCGCTACAGCTGAACAACGCCACGTTAGATTCTTGGCATAAATAACGAAGTTCACTTATGTTTGGAAGCAAACTCCTGAGACAATATCTAATTGGTCAAGACAACATTTGAGGTATGGCCAAAGGGCCAGTTTAAATAATCAGGACACCATCAAATTTAGCTTTTAGCTTTTGTTTTTAGTCATGCCTGTGTGGCAGGATGGTTAGATCCTCCCATATTGATTGTTAGCCTATCAGTAGTTATGGGTGAGCCAGTGGCAGCTGGCAGACCTAGAAATAGATGCAGAATTATTTTTTATAGTCTCAATAAAAAATGTTTACTAAACTTGGGCTATTGTTATTTAGTTAGAATATATATATATTTTTAAATCAACCCTTACACGCGTAAATTACTAATATTTTAACTGACCCCTTGTTTCCATGGCGACGCGTCACGATTGTCACGTGACACAACGTAGTCACTAACAGATCAATCGGTATTCGTTTTATTTAGTTTTTCATTTTTTATTAAAATATATACACAAACTTGCTTACCATGTCAACTATCTGATATTCTGATTCTTCGTTTAAAAACCTTTATAAATGATCTTGATCTATAACGAGATGAGTGCTGCCGTTTTCTTTTACTGTCTATGGTTCATAGTCCTATCAGCCGGATTTAACGTACAGCACTTGAATTCCCCAGTTTCTCCCGAAATACATGAAAGTAAGTGGCTGTTGAACTGGACGAAGAATAGAGTAAACTTTATTGTTCTGCTATGTGTGCCTGATATATGAATAAAACACGTCTGCAAATTACATTTGATTAGATAGACATCAGTGTGTATTTTACAAACTACCAATGTATTGTTTTACTACACTGTAAACCCTGATAAGTTCACAGAACTCAAAAAATATTTTGTAACAGATTACACAAAAACATTTAAGTGATGTTTTTAAATGTTTTAAGTTTACATAAACTTAAAAAATGTAATTCCAGTTGCCTTAAATTATCTCAGAGTTATCTTAAATAATTATATTTCTGAACTTATAATTAGGGAGTAATTCACTCATAATTTTATCTATTTTTCAACTCCTATAATGTGGGAAATACACTCAAAATTAGGCTTTTGCTGTCCATCCTCAGTCTAACCACAGGCTCTACTCTTCACCACAACGGTAACACTACAAATCCAACATAACATAAACCTAATAAATAAAAATAAATAAAATCTAATAAATAAAATCTAATATAACACAACATTTATGTATTAACTTATGTCCCTCTATGTTAATCTTGTGTAAAAACACACAAAATAACACTTAATTTCTAAATTTATTTTCCTTGTTTTCTGATGCAAAGCATGCTGGGTACTAGAAAACACAATCATTTTAAGTTCACCTCACTACAACAAATTTTTGAGTTAACAGAACTTATTTAAATTAAGTCCAATGAACTTTCGTTATTATTTGAGTGCAATTAACTAATTTCATTTGATTAATTTCACTGTTCGGTTTTACAGTGTAGTGATTATGTATATTTAAATGTATGGAACGTAAAATAAATATTATGTGGTTGAAAACACTGCATATTATTTGTGATATATGACAAGCATTGAGCGCGTCTGTCTCAGGCTCAGTGCCAGCCAACGAGCGAAAGCTGTCTGTGTTGCCAGATTGGAAATGTCCAAGTATCATACCAGAAGTTCAAAATTGTCGTATTTGGAAGAAAATTATCGTACACGAGTCAAAATAGTTATTAATCTATTCTAAACCAACAACATTTTGACACAACCTGCAAATTACCCCAATAGATAACAAGGCGTATTGTTGGATGGAAGCAGTGAGACAAAATACTATGCCATTATTTTCAGTGACTGTCTGCGTCGCGGCGCATATTAAAATGATTTTTAACACTTGCTTTGTTGCTTCCATTGAAGAAGGAATTTAGCTGTTGCTGCATGGTGCAGTTAACATCTGAGCCGCTGTCACCGGAAGAATGCGTGTTGCCAGATGTTGAAGGGGTTCCTGCTATAATTTAGCTTTAAAGCAGGGCTCTCTCCTGCATTCTTAACACACCCTCAGGTGCACACGAACGCATTTAGAGTGTCTGTAATGAGCCGATTTCGTGTATGTACGAGTAAAGAAGCCCTATGACTGCAACTACCATCATTTAAATTTTCATAAAATTCGGAAATTATCGTATATGGGGAAGTCGTGGCCTAATGGTTAGTAGAGATGTTCCGATACCCTTTTTCTCTTCCCGATACCGATTCCGATACCTGGGCTCAGGGTATCGGCCGATACCGAGTACTGATCCGATACCTGGGTGTATATCTGTATATACAGCTGTATATACTACTAGCCCTGTGTAAATTGCTAGAATTTTTTTATGGTGTGCTTCAGACAGATCCCTCAATAAAACATGAACAAATACATGGTGAACTACTGTATTTATTACAGTATTTTTATTATCTAACATGAATTTGACAGTATTATTTATTTTCTTATGCAAAAAAGAACTTCAAATGCAGCCAAAAATCTAACACCGCAAACTAAAAAAGGTATTTAAGTTTTACAATATAACTGTATAAAAAAACTGCAACAAATAAGTCTAGGAATATAAAAAAAGATCTATTAATCAGATAATCTCTAACAAGTAAAAAACAAGTAAAAAACAAGCAACCATCTAGGCATAATTATTATTATTATAGAGATGTATTATTATTACTGTAGGCTACAACAGTAGCTTTATATATTGTCAATTTACTCATGTAAACCAAACATTTATTTTAATGGGCTGCCATGAAGATCTTTGAGTGTCTGTGTTTATGATATGACAGTATTCTCAAATGAAACGGTAAATTCTCATGAAGTGACGGTTTATGCGTTCGTGTCCTCATGACACACAGCAGAGACTACAAAACAGCGAGCTCTCGCGCATCTGTGCCAGTCACCCACAGAGATGTAGATTTTGCGGGAGTAATATTTAAATAGTATTTTGCAGTTTAATATTCACAGACACTAGTATATATTCGGCTACTGTCTGGAGCCCTGCGCTTTGACTTACACGGAAGCGACTGAACGCAGTTGCCGGTACTGAATATACTCGAGAGTCTGTAACTACCGGTACTACAGAGACATACTGCTAACCACTGATCTATAATATAGAAGCGGCTTCACTGTCTTTTGGCAGTTTAAAATGTGATGAGTGATCCAGTCATATATAGATAAGGGCTGCTAACGCGTTTTCATTTCTTCTTCGCTGCTCTAAACAGGGGTTGCTTGTGGCAACACAGCACAACTTCCTGTGTTTTCAATGCATTTTGAGCAGCGAAGAAGAACCGTGCAGCGGTTAGGCAAAGCTTGCGGTCATAACTAGGTCTTTTTTAAGAAAATGGTATCGGATCGGTATATGGGTTCATGTACTCGCCGATGCCGATGCCAGAATTTGTTGTGGTATCGGAGATATTTCCGATACTAGTATCGGAATCGGAACAACTCTAATGGTTAGAGAGTCGGACTCCCAATCGAAGGGTTGTGAGTTCTAGTCTCGGTCTGGCAGGAATTGTGGGTGGGGGTAGTGCATGAACAGTTCTCTCTCCACCTTCAATACCACGACTTAGGTGCCCTTGAGCAAGGCATCGAACCCCCAACTGCTCCCCGGGCGCCGCAGCATAAATGATGGACACTGCTCCGGGTGTGTGCTCACAGTGTGTGTGTGCTCACAGTGTATGTGTGTGTATGTGTGTGTATGTGTGTGTGTGTGTGTGTGTGTGTGTGTTCACTGCTCTGTGTGTGTGCACTTCGAATGGGTTAAATGCAGAGCGCAAATTCTGAGTATGGGTCACCATACTCGGCTGAATGACACTTCACTTTCACTTTCTATACATTACATTATCGTCGTACATCGTACAGAGGTAAAAATTATCGTACAAATACGATAATTATCGTACGTCTGGCAACACTGGTTTGAATCTGACAGTTCTGTGATGCCACTGAACATTCTAAATCATACTCTCAGGGGCACAGAAATAAGAATCCAATATATGGTGCAATAATGCTAAAATGTTAAAATGTAAAATTTGAAATTATTTTTGTTAAAATATATCTGCCGACATTTGGACTACCAATCAGCAAACAGCAGCTGACTGTGACCCCAGCAGTCTATGATATAAACAGATCATTTTTGATTGCACATTGCTAGCTATCAATATGTCGCAGAGCTGCTTTCTTAATTTTATTTTTTTAGCAAAAAACCTTGGCTTGATGGACAGCCGTACACAAGGCCTTAAAGTTACACCTGAATGAGGATGTTTCTCCCTCCACGGGCCCAACATCAACAGACAGTGTTGCCAGATTGGAAATCTCCAAGTATCGTACCAGATGTTCAAAATTATCGCATTTGGAAGAAAATTATTACATTTAACAATTAACTACATTTTGAAACGACCTGCAAATTACCACCAGGAGTATGGTTGGACGGAAGCAGTGCAACAGAAATACTATCCCATAATTTTGCACAGTAATCTGACAATAAATGTGGCACACCCAGATTTTCATATGCACACCCAGAGTCTCTTTTCTGGTCACACTACTGGGGTGAGCATATAAAAGGTGGAGTTGTGTCACTTGGATGTATTGCTCTCAAGTGCTCCCCCCACACTTTCTGGTACCAGCGTTTACACTGTTGTTAGCAGTGTGGTTAACTTTGTCACGGCTCACTTAAGCATCTTTTGTGCATCTATCTGAAAGTTAAGCATTAGAGTAATGTGACTTCTAGCATCTTTCTACTCCTGTTGTACTAATGTTAGTGTTTTGTTTTTTTGTATCACTTATAACCTGTGTTTGGTCAGACTGCTTATTCGGGTATGTGTAAGAATTGTAGTACAAAGTTTAACCATACTGTGGGAACTAGTTGTTTTTCATTGCACCAGTTTGTTGCTGCCCGCTCCTTGCTCCCACACCACACCAGTATCTGATAACAACTTCTGGTTTGGTTCAGTGCTTGTGCTGGCCCTGTCCATTTAATGTGGCTGAGCTATTTTTGTCACTGTGTGTAATGTTGTGGCGTTTTTCTATTCTGGTGGGGACTTAAACCTGAATACACACAGACTCATGGGGACTCGTGTCACGGTGGGGACCTAAATTGAGGTCCCGACGAGTAAACAAGCGAATAAATTACACAGAATGAAGTTTCTTGAAAATCTAAAAATGCAGAAAGTTTCCTGTGAGGGTTAGGGTTAGGGGTAGGGTTGGTGTAGGGCGATAGAAAATACGGTCTGTACAGTATAAAAACCATTACACCTATGGAGAGTCCCCACAAGGATAGCTGATCAGATGTGTATGTGTGAATGGGTGCACAGATAGTGTGTGATAATTGCCTTTTGTGCTTCTTTAGGAGTTGATTCCAGCTGACCATAGCCCTGTAAGTCTCTACTCCTTTTTGTGATCAGCAACATCATTAGCCATGTGATCATTAACCAATCATTAAGTGTGCCAGCTCATGTGATTTTCCTTTTTTTTTTTTTTTGGTAATTTTATTACTTGGATTAATAAAGTTTTGTATCTTGTTACCCACATCTCTTGCTCTATTTTGTGGAACTGAACCTGTATTGCCTTTATTAGTACCTGCGAGTGCGTAGTATTTCCCTGGGTGCAAGTGTCTAGTGTTATAGTTTCTGTGGCTTATGGCCATGCTGCTACACCTGCTTTTAGCTTTAAGTCATCACTTTTAGCCATGTTTTTTGCCATTACTTTTTGCATTCTTTTGAGCACTGTTCCAGCGTGCTTAGCCTCAATGAGAAGAAACACCACCTATTCTCGTCAAACTTTACTTCTGTTCATTACACAGGCAATCCAAGTAACTTGCCTCCAGACTAAGCTAATATCTGTGTATAATATAATTTTACCTCATTGAGGAACTCAATTCGAGGGTTAAGTGATTGATGGCTGTTCATGTCTGTGCAATTTCACATTTTGCTTTAAACTTGGGATTTTACATTTTCCTTAAACTCATGGTTTCCTAACTTTCGCTCTTCCTGCAACGTGTGAGTACGTGTGCTTATGTTAGAGTAGTCTGTCTTAGATTTACAATGGGTACAGAAAGTATTCAGACCCCCTTTAATGTCACACTCTTATATTGCAACCATTTGCTAAAATCCTCATTTAATGTTCACACAGCACCCCATATTGACAGAAAAACTCAGAATTGTTGACTTTTTTTTTCACATTTATTAAAGAAAAACTGAAATATCACATGGTCCTACGTATTCAGACCCATGTTCAGTAGTTAGTAGAAGCACCCTTTTGATCTAATATAGCCATCTTTCCCAAGAGTCTTTTTGGGAAAGATGCATCAAGTTTTTCACACTTTGATTTGGGGATCCTCTGCCATACCTCTTTCAGGTCCTCTCCAGTTCTGTCAGGTTGGATGGTAAACGTTGGTGGACAGCCATTTTCAGGTCTCTCCAGAGATGCTCAATTGGGTTTAAGTCAGGGCCCTGGCTGGGCCATTCAAGAACAGTCACAGAGTTATTGTGAAGCCACTAGCTTTCTCCACACATACCGCTTCGAATTAGAACCAAAATGTTCTACCTTTTTGTCTCATCAGTTTGGCCGGACAGCCAGCTCTAGGAAAGGTTCTGGACATCCCAAACATCTTCCATTTAAGGATTATGGAGACCTCTGTGCTCTTAGGAACCTTAAGTTTAAGTTTTTTTTTTTTTTTGTAACCTTGGCCAGATCTGTGCCTTGCCACAATTCTGTCTCTGAGCTCTTCAGGCAGTTCCTTTGACCTCATGATTCTCATTTGCTCTGATATGGACTGTGAACTGTAAGGTCTTATATAGACTGGTGTGTGGCTTTCCTAATCTAGTCCAATCAGTATAATCAAACAAAGCTGGACTCGGCTTGTTCAGTGAATCGCTGGCCGTCTCCGTGATCCTACGTAAAACCGTGATTCTGTCCAAATTCCCTTTAAAATCTTAAATTATTCCCTTTGAAATAAATTGATCTGTTTCCCTTACACTGGTGATGTCTGTCTAACTCCAGCAAGAGCCCTTTTTAATTAATTCAATGTACAACCAGATGAACCTCTTTGTACTTCACTATCTGGATTCTCTTTTAATAAAAGTTCTCTGGATCTTCTCATTTCATCAAATATTTCTGTTACTCTGCACTTTGACAAAAGATTGCACCAACAATTCTGCTTTTTCAGTATCTGTCATTATTGGGCTTTCTTAACTTCTTAAACTTGGTATATTGTTATATTTTTCAGATTCAACCTGCAGCCTTGATACGCAGAGGCACACTGCAAGAACTAGCTCCATCTGGTCCTGCAGGAGGTCCGTGCAGGTGTAGAGGAGGTGAGGACCAGCAAGATGGTAAGCCTGTACCAGCAGGGGGCATGGATGAGGTGGGAAGGAGCGCTGAAGAATAAACTGACCTGGAATGAAATATGGAAGGCAGAGCCACAGTGTATCAGTTCATGATTCAAGCTATCTATGATCTGCTCCCCAGCCCAGTTAACCTGTATGCCTGGGGCAAGAGTGACATTCCATCTGTCATCGCCACCCCAGGAGAGGGACCCTGGATCACATTCTGAGCAGCTGCTCGTGAGTCCTTGGATAGGGTTGCTATCGCTGTCAATATGACCAAGTCCTGAAGTCTGTGGCAGATATTATTTCCAGCACAGTGGTCAATAATAGACATGTCCACAGCCAGAGGAGCATTGCCTTTGTAAAGGCCAGAGAGCTTCCACGATCGCAGTTAACATCAGTTGCCAGTTTGCTCTCATCAGCACCAGACTGGGAACTCAATCAATCAATCAATCACCTTTATTTATATAGTGCTTTAAACAAAATACATTGCGTCAAAGCACTGAACAACATTCATTTGGAAAACAGTGTCTCAATAATGCAAAATGATAGTTAAAGGCAGTTCATCATTGAATTCAGTGATGTCATCTCTGTTCAGTTTAAATAGTGTCTGTGCATTTATTTGCAATCAAGACAACGATATCGCTGTAGATGAAGTGACCCCAACTAAGCAAGCCAGAGGCGACAGCGGCAAGGAACCGAAACTCCATCGGTGACAGAATGGAGAAAAAAACCTTGGGAGAAACCAGGCTCAGTTGGGGGCCAGTTCTCCTCTGACCAGACGAAACCAGTAGTTCAATTCCAGACTGCAGCAAAGTCAGATTGTGCAGAAGAATCATCTGTTTCCTGTGGTCTTGTCCTGGTGCTCCTCTGAGACAAGGTCTTTACAGGGGATCTGTATCTGGGCTCTAGTTGTCCTGGTCTCCGCGGTCTTTCAGGGATGTAGAGGTCCTTTCTAGGTGCTGATCCACCATCTGGTCTGGATACGTACTGGATCCGGGCGACTGCAGTGACCCTCTGATCTGGATACAGACTGGATCTGGTGGCTACGGTGACCTCGGAATAAGACCGAAACAGAAAAATATTAGTGTAGAAGCCATTCTTCTAATGATGTAGAAAGTACGGTGTTATGTGAAGTGTTTCCGGTTCCAGATTACCTAATTAATGCAGCCTAAAAATCCTTTAACGGATTTGGATATTAAAAGCATATTAGTATGTTATGTGTATGCCAGGTTAAAGAGATGGGTCTTTAATCTAGATTTAAACTGCAAGAGTGTGTCTGCCTCCCGAACAATGTTAGGTAGGTTATTCCAGAGTTTAGGCGCCAAATAGGAAAAGGATCTGCCGCCCGCAGTTGATTTTGATATTCTAGGTATTATCAAATTGCCTGAGTTTTGAGAACGTAGCGGACGTAGAGGAGTATAATGTAAAAGGAGCTCATTCAAATACTGAGGTGCTAAACCATTCAGGGCTTTATAAGTAATAAGCAATATTTTAAAATCTATACAATGTTTGATAGGGAGCCAGTGCAGTGTTGACAGGACAGGGCTAATATGGTCATACTTCCTGGTTCTAGTAAGAACTCTTGCTGCTGCATTTTGGACTAGCTGTAGTTTGTTTACCAAGCGTGCAGAACAACCACCCAATAAAGCATTACAATAGTCTAACCTTGAAGTCATAAATGCATGGATAAACATTTCTGCATTTGACATTGAGAGCATAGGCCGTAATTTAGATATATTTTTTAGATGGAAAAATGCAGTTTTACAAATGCTAGAAACGTGGCTTTCTAAGGAAAGATTGCGATCAAGTAGCACACCTAGGTTCCTAACTGATGACGAAGAATTGACAGAGCAACCATCAAGTCTTAGACAGTGTTCTAGGTTATTACAAGCAGAGTTTTTAGGCCCTATGATTAACACCTCTGTTTTTTCTGAATTTAGCAGTAAGAAATTACTCGTCATCCAATTTTTTATATCGACTATGCATTCCATTAGTTTTTCAAATTGGTGTGTTTCACCGGGCTGCGAGGAAATATAGAGCTGAGTATCATCAGCATAACAGTGAAAGCTAACACCATGTTTCCTCATGATATCTCCCAAGGGTAACATATAAAGCGTGAAGACTAGCGGCCCTAGTACTGAGCCTTGAGGTACTCCATACTGCACTTGTGATCGATATGATACATCTTCATTCACTGCTACGAACTGATGGCGGTCATATAAGTACGATTTAAACCATGCTAATGCACTTCCACTGATGCCAACAAAAGTGTTCAAGTCTATGCAAAAGAATGTTGTGGTCAATTGTGTCAAACGCAGCACTAAGATCCAATAAAACTAATAGAGAGATACACCCACGATCAGATGATAAGAGCAGATCATTTGTAACTCTAAGGAGAGCAGGCTCAATACTATGATACGATCTAAATCCTGACTGGAAATCCTCACATATACCATTTTTCTCTAAGAAGGAATATAATTGTGAGGATACCACCTTTTCTAGTATCTTGGACAGAAAAGTGAGATTCGAGATTGGTCTATAATTAACAAGTTCTCTGGGGTCAAGTTGTGGTTTTTTTTATGAGAGGCTTAATAACAGCCAGTTTGAAGGTTTTGGGGACATATCCTAATGACAATGAGGAATTAATAATAGTCAGAAGAGGACCTATGACTTCTGGAAGCACCTCTTTTAGGAGCTTAGATGGTATAGGGTCTAACATACATGTTGTTGGTTTAGATGATTTAACAAGTTTATACAATTCTTCCTCTCCTATAGTAGAGAATGAGTGGAACTGTTCCTCAGGGGGTCTATAGTGCACTGTCTGATGTGATACTGTAGCTGACGGCTGAATGGTTGCAATTTTATCTCTAATAGTATCGATTTTAGAAGTAAAGTAGTTCATAAAGTCATTACTGTTGTGGTGTTGGGAAATGTCAACACTTGTTGAGGCTTTATTTTTCGTTAATTTAGCCACTGTATTGAATAAATACCTGGGGTTATGTTTGTTTTCTTCTAAAAGAGAAGAAAAGTAATCAGATCTAGAAGTTTTTAATGCTTTTCTATAGGATATGCTACTTTCCCGCCAAGCAATACGAAATACCTCTAGTTTTGTTTTCCTCCAGCTGCGCTCCATTTTTCGGGCTGCTCTCTTTAGGGTGCGAGTATGCTCATTATACCATGGTGTCAAACTGTTTTCCTTAACCTTCCTTAAGCGTAAAGGAGCAACTGTATTTAACGTGCTAGAAAAGAGAGAGTCCATAGTTTCTGTTACATCATCAAGTTGTTTTGGATATGCTAAGGAATTCGGATACATCAGGAAGATAACTTAAAAAGCAGTCTTTTGTGGTAGAAGTGATGGTTCTTCGATACTTGTAACAAGAAGTAGAATTTACAATTTTGGCTATATGAAGTTTACACAGAACTAAATAATGATCTGAGATATCATCACTTGGCTGAATAATTTCAACACTATCAACATTAATTCTATGTGACAGTATTAAATCTAGAGTATGATTTCGACAATGAGTAGGTCCTGAAACATGTTGTCTAACACCAATAGAGTTCAGAATGTCTATAAATGCTGATCCCAATGCATCTTTTTCATTATCGACATGGATATTAAAATCACCAACTATTAAACCTTTATCTGCAGCCAGAACTAACTTGGATGTAAAATCACCAAACTCTTTAATAAAGTCTGTATGATGCCCTGGTGGCCTGTATACAGTAGCCAGTACAAACATAACAGGGGATTTATCATTAACATTGGTTTCTCTGGATAATGTTATATGAAGCACCATTACTTCAAACGAGTTATACTTGAAGCCTGCCCTCTGAGAAATCCTGAAAACGTTGTTATAAATTGAAGCAACTCCTCCCCCTTTGCCTTTTAAACGCGGCTCATATTTATAGCAGTAATCTTGGGGGGTGGACTCATTTAAAATAATGTAATCATCAGGTTTTAGCCAAGTTTCTGTCAAACAGAGCACATCTATATTATGATCAGTTATCATATTATTTACAAAAAGTGTTTTCGTAGAAATGGATCTGATATTCAATAAGCCAATCTTTATCATTTGTTTATCCATATTGCATTTGTTTTTTATTTGTTGAACCTCAATTAAATTGTTAACCTTAACTTGGTTTGGACGTTTTTTGTATTTTCTAGTTCGGGGAACAGACACAGTCTCTATAGTGTGATATCTAGGTGGGATGAAGACCATCTCTTTTAAACAGGTCAGGTCTGCCCCAAAAGCTCGTCCAATTGTCTATGAAACCTATGTTATTCTGTGGGCACCACTTAGACAAATCTGCTATGCATCTCGTCACCACGGTAAGCAGGGAGGGGACCAGAGCATATAACAGTGTCTGACATCGTGCTTGCAAGTTCACACACCTCTTTAAAGTTATTTTTAGTGATCTCCGACTGGCGAAGTCGAACATCATTAGTGCCGGCATGAATAACAATCTTACTGTATTTACGTTTAGCATTAGCCAGCACTTTTAAATTTGCCAAGATGTCAGGCGCTCTGGCTCCCGGTAAACATTTGACTATGGTGGCTGGTGTCTCTATATTCACGTTCCGTACAATAGAATCACCAATAACTAGAGCACTTTCATCAGGTTTCTCAGTGGGTGCATCACTGAGTGGGGAGAACCTGTTTAATGTTTTGATCGGAACAGAAGAGCGGTGTTTTGACCCATGACTACGCTGCCTCACCGTCACCCAGTTGCCCTGCTGCAGGGGCTCTGCTGGAACCGGACAATGTACAGGAATCCCTGAGCTAGACGCATCCAAAGCCGTATCTAGAGCCCTAACATTCTTACTGTCCTCAATTAAAGTTTGGATGCGTGTCTCTAATTCTGAAATCTTCTCTGTCAGCCTAACTATTTCCCTGCATTTATCACATGTGAATCCCTCATCAGCGACAGAGATAGATAAACTGTACATGTGGTGTAGCAGAAATGAGTCGAACCAGACAAATTAAAGAGTCTATCAGAGCTGTGTGCATTGAAACGAGAGCCGAACTCCTCAGGAAGTCATAAATCAGTTCTAGTGCCACAAGAACCAAGCAAGATAACCAACCAACCAACTTGTTCACACAACAGCTTTCAACATTAACAACAATAGAACAATTATTAACAATTTTAATTCGAAGAAGAGATTGTCAAATGTATTGTTCGTGATTGAAATGCAACGCTGGACATCACATGTAAACCCAGGAGATCAAGTTAAATACTTGCATTGACTTCCCCCCCAGCCAGTGAAACCAGACTGAAATTCCTAAGGGGGAAGGGCTTTAAACCTTTGTCTTCACAGAAAAGTCCCTTTGCCAGAGAATGGCAAAGAAACTGCTTTTTGTACATTATATAGGGACCAGAATGAACTCAAAAGGACTTATAAATGAATCATTCCATTGCTTAACTCCATATTCATTTATCTGTAACCCACACATTTGACTATCATGTATAATCACTTATTGTGTATGTCTTTTGATAACTATAGGATACATAGTCATGTCTAGTATTGATATAATCGAATTTTCTTGCTTGATATTGTCCTGACAATCATTTATTTGTAAAATATATCATAATCGTGTTATAGGAATCATGTCCAAAATTAGATCCTGCGAGGCAGGAACCACATGCTTGGTAAGATAAACAAATGATTTATGATACCCCCGAGCCAAGACAATATCTGATTGGTCAAGACAACATTTGAGTTGTGACCAACAGGGAAGTTTAAATACTTTGGACACCATGAAATTTGGCTTTTAATCCCTAGCTGCTGCTTTTAGCCATGTCGGCTTTTAGTTCCAGCCTTGCTCGTGCTATCAGTCATGCTATTAGTCTTGCCTGCTCTTAGCTTTTAGCTTGTAGCTTTGCTACCTAGCTTTAGCTTGTAGCATCTAGCCATGCGGTTAGTCATCATTGTTCTTTGAGCGCGGTTCCAGCGTGCCTGCCTTCTGCTACTATGCCACGATGAGAAGGAACACAACCTAGTCTCGTCAAACTTTATTTCTTTTCTTTTCCGTTTGAGAGTTTCGTGTTCTGAGTTAAGTTTTGTAACGTCCGTTCAACTTCAACCAGCGCCCACGACTCTGCACTTTCAGCCAACGCCCAACAACCACGGGCTTCCCAAGACGTCACTTCACTACTGAACTTCCAGCCAATCAGCGACACCGGGATACCCCTTTCAACGGGAGTCTCTTTCACAGCAAACGAAGGCAACGTATTCCCAGATATTTGTTGTGCTGGTGCATCTAATCTAATTTTAGTCACATTGAGGAACTCAATGCAAGGGCTAACTACGTGATTGATGGTTGCTCATGTCTATGCAATTTAACGTATTGCTGTAAACTTGGAATTCCATATTTCCATTCTCTTAAACTCATCTTTTCCTAACTTTCGATCTTCCTGCAACTTGTGTGAATGTGTGAGTGCGTGCGTTTATGTGTTAGATTAGTTTATATGTCTTAGATTTATCTAATAAAGCCTTATTCATATTGAAAAGAGAAGTATCTTGTGTTTTGTGCTTACAAGTTAATGTCTTAAACTGCCGATCTTGTTACTGTGCTAATTGATAGTGTTTTCACTATAGTTTGAATATTAGTATCCAGCGCAGATTTGATGTTAAATGGCTCGTTCACTGAATCGCAGGGCGTCTCCGTGACCAGCCGTGAAACAGTGATTCTGTTCAAATTCCCTTTAAAATCTTAAATGATTCCCTTTGAGCTAAATGGACCTGTTTCCCTTACAGTGGCAAGGGGTGCAAATAACGATAGTAGGCGAAGCCATTACTCACCGTGCTTGATGAAATATTCTTACTGCGGTTGTTTGATGAACTTGTGAAAAACTGGAGCGAGAGAGAGGAGAGGAGAAAAGAAAACGCTAATGACAAGCTAACGAGTGCTAACGCTTTGCAGGTGTACTGCAGTCACGGAAGAGTGAACGATCAAAGTTAATCTGATAAGATTGATCGATAATATCAGAAATATGGTGTGAATTAAGTTATATTTTACAACTTAAAAAACAAACAAACAAACAGACAGTGATAGTAAGAAAGATTATAGAGAAAAAATATAAAATAAAAACAGCTACACGGAGCTATGATTAGCTACAGAAGGCCAACAGGAAGAAGAGAAAACACTGTCCAACAGAACTCTGGATTGACTTGGGTAAGCAGCTCAAGTTCCCAGATTTTGTAACATCAACCTGTTTAAGACCAGATGTGGTGCTGACATCTGCTTCATCTAAGCAGGTTCTCTTGCTGGAAAGACCTGAAACACTCAATGATATAAGGAAACATCACTGATGGTTTTGTTCCAGCGCATCTACGGATGTATCTATGTACAATATATTTTTGTATTCCTTCCATCCACCAAATCATACCCCATATTTTACTAACTTCTATTTTTCCTCCAATATTTCCACATAATTTTCTTCCAATAATCTTTTACATGCACGGATAACCTTCCAACTGCCTGTGCTCTCTTATAATTGATCAGGTCATCAAAGTAAAATGACCTTCTGACCCTCCTAAACATTCTGTTCCTAATTCTAATAGCATCACTGCATTTGTCTGTCCACCAAGGTATTGTTTTTCTTCCTTTTTATTTTACCCCAATGACTTTTGCTGTACTGTATACAATTGTAACTGTTTGTTTTATTCCTCTATATTATCATGCATTTCTTTAATTTCTCTTTGAATTTCTGCCAGTTAGCAGTTTTAAACTTCCATCTAAGAATTTTGTTTATCACTTTGTTCTACTTCTAATCCTATTTTACAACAAATTGGGAAGTGATCATTTCCTATAATACTGTTCAAACACTTCCCATGTGAATTTCCTAGCCAATTCTTCTGAAACTAGAGGTACATTTATTGCAGATTAGTGACCGCTGGCAACATCAATCCTTGTTGCTTTACCATCATTCAAACACTAACCTATAATATTTCCATTTTGATCTTTCTTTACACCACTCCATATCTTACTGTAGGCATTAAAGTCCCCACACCACATAGCTTCTGAACTGAGCGCTGTTAACAACTTGGGTTGTCCTTGTCCTCTTTAGTCCGGGTGACATGGTGTCCCAGTTTTCCAAAAATAACTTCTTATTTGGAGAACAGTTTTCCACTTTGCTACAGTCCATTTTAAATGAGCCTTGGCCCAGAGAAAAGCCTGCGCTTCTGGATCATGTTTAGATATGGTTTATTTTTTTACCTATAGAGTTTTAGCTGGTAACGGTGAATTGTGTTCACCGATTATGTTTTCTGGAAGTATTCCTGAGCCCATGTTGTGATCTCCATTACAGTATCGTTCCTGTATGTGATGCAGTGCGTCTAAGAGCTGAAGATCATGGGAATCCAGTATGGTTTTCCGGCCTTGACCCGTACACACAGAGATTGTTCCAGATTCTCTGAATCTTTGGATGATATTATGCACTGCAGATGATGATAACCTCAAACTCTTTGCAATTTTTCTCTGAGAAACTCCTTTCTGATATTGCTTCACTATTTTTCACCGCAGCATTGGGGGAATTGGTGATCCTCTGCCCATCTTAACTTCTGAGAGACACTGTCACTCTGAGAGGCTCTTTTTATACCCAATCATGTTCACAATTGACCTAATAAGTTGCAAACTGGTCCTCCAGCTGTTCCTTATATGTACATTCAACTTTTCCAGCCTCTTATTGCTACCTGTCCCAACTTTTTTGTAATGTGCAGCTCTCATAAAATCCAAAATGAGCCAATATTTGGCATGACATTTCAAAATGTCTCACTTTCAACATTTGATATGTTATCTATATTCTATTGTGAATAAAATTTAAGTTTGAGATTTGTAAGTTATGCCATTCCTTTTTTACTCACAATTTGTACAGTGTCCCAAATTGTTTTGGAATTGGGTTTAAAAATAACAAATCAGGGTAACACTTTAGTACAGGGTCCAAATCACACTAATAACTAGTTGCTTATTAGCATGTCTATTATTAACATTGTTTATTAGTGCTTATAAGGCAAGGCATGTTTATTTATATAGCACATTTCGTACACAATGGTAAAGTTAAATAATCATGAAGAAAATAAATAACAAATGGCAAGTAAATGGCAAGTAAAATAATCATGAAGAAAATTAATAACAAATAAAACAAGCAATTTTAAAACATTTACTTAAAATGAATTTAAAAACCGTTAGAAAATGATTTTACGTAAAAAAATTAAAGAAAAACCAGTGAAAATTATAGTGCAATCAGTTCGGACATTGGACAGTGCTCATTCAATAAATGCACAGCTAAACATATGGGTTTTGAGTCTAGATTTAAATGTGACTAGTGTTTTAGCACATCTGATCTCTTCTGGAAGCTGATTCCAACTGCGGGCAGCATAGAAACTAAAGGAGGACTCCCCTTGTTTTGTGTGAACCCTTGGTATTTCTACCTGACTTGATCCTAGTGATCTGAGTGCTCTGTTAGGTTTATATTGTCCTTGTGGGATATGTCAACCACATGATGACTCGGACCCGGTGTGTGTGTGCTGAATGGATTGACACACTCTGCTGAAGGATGACGAAGGGAAAAGTAGATATTGTCCTTAAGCACTCTAGCACCAAGTTTGTTTGGGTGGAGGCCATCCGGTTTAAACAATTGTCTATGGCCCCAGAAAAGATAGAAGTTGTCGATGAAATTTACTCCTTTTATATTACAAGATCTTTGTAGCCATGTGTTCAGCCCAAGCATCCGTGAAAACATATTTGTTCCCCTTGCTGGGAGTGGTCCACTGATGAACGACTGAACTTTGAGTCTTTGAAGTGTTTCAAAGAGTTCACTGAAGTCCTTCTTAAGGAGTTCTGACTGCTCTTTCCGAATATCATTCTTCCCCAGATGGATGATGATTTGATTTGCAGTCTTGTGCTTCATCAGAATGTTCTGAAGTTCCTTGTTCACATCAGAGACCGTTGCTTGAGGAAGGCAGCATGTTGTTGTAGTCCTGCTACGGATGTTTCTGATAACAGAGTCACCCACTATCAGAGTCCTGGGCTCGGCTGCGCTCTGAGCTGAAAGCCGCTGTCTGCTCGTCCTTGAGCGCCTGTTAGTAGCGGTGTTAGCTGCTGGTTGATCAGATCCATATTTAAATACATTTGGGGATTCCTCACCCACATTTATTAATGCTTGAAATCTGTTCCCCAGATGTATAGGGGGTGGTAGAATACCAGTATTTACAAGCCTTGTCATAGTCGTGACTCGTGACAATCTGATGTCTCGTGTTCCTTTGGGTCTCGCTCCCTGTTTGTGTCATCGATTAGTGTGGCGATCAGTTTCGGCTTGTTCCTCTACACTTGGTATAAACTGTTGAGATTCAGCAGATTCATGGGACTCACCGGCTGTTTGCTGAGAGGTTCCATGACGACGGTCTGCTGAGTGTTCCGTCTGTTTTGGAAGTCCAGAAAGTAACTTTGTTTCAGAATCACAATCGTTTGTAGAAGTTTGCAGCAGTTCATGCAACAAGTAGATCCAACAGGAGGCATTTTCTCTCTCTTCTGTTTGGTAGGCAGTTGTTTTCCCGTCACCGGAATGTGAGCTGTTCTCAGTGGGAGACAAAGTCTTCTTTTTGTAGTATTATTCCCGTCCCAATGTTTTTAGTTTTAGCGTTTGTGCAAAAAATCTGTTGTTTGAGCACTGTGCTGATCTGCTGAAGTAAAAATCTTAGAAAAATCAGAGAAAAGTACAGAAATAAGAAGCAAAGCGCAGAGCAGTAAGCTAGAATATTCGAACAGTAGCAAAGCCGGAAGCATATAAAGTACATATAATGCATGACATCCATAATCCTACCCAATATCTGACTTTGCTGCAGCCTGGAATTGAACTACTGGTTTCGTCTGGTCAGAGGAGAACTGACCCCCAACTGAGCCTGGTTTCTCCCAAGGTTTTTTTCTCCATTCTGTCACCGATGGAGTTTCGGTTCCTTGCCGCTGTCGCCTCTGGCTTGCTTAGTTGGGGTCACTTCATCTACAGCGATATCGTTGACTTGATTGCAAATAAAAACAGACACTATTTAACTGAACAGAGATGACATCACTGAATTCAATGATGAACTGCCTTTAACTATCATTTTGCATTATTGACACACTGTTTTCCAAATGAATGTTGTTCAGTGCTTTGACGCAATGTATTTTGTTTAAAGCACTATATAAATAAAGGTAGAAAAAACAATACCCTAAACTTAACAACTACCTTATAAACTATTAATAAGCAGCAAATAAGGGGTTAATTGAGGCAAAAGTCATAGTTAATGGTTATTTAATAGTGAGAATTGGATCCTAAAGTAAAATGTGACCCAAATCAGATCTGTGTGTGTGTGTGTGTGTGTGTGTGTGTGTGTGTGTGTGTGTGTGTGTGTGTGTGCGTGTGTGTGTGTGTGTGTGTGCGCGAGTGTACCTGGTATTCACTATGTTATGGGGGAACAAATGTCCCCACAAGTATAGTAATACTTTTCGATTTTGACTTTGTAGGAACATTTTTTGGTTTATAAAGTTTAAAAATCACATAATGTAATTTGAGAATGTAAAAATGAGGGGTATGTTTAGGTGTGGGGTTGGAGAGTAAAAGGTACAGTTTTTACAGTATAAAAACCTATGGAATTAACCCATAAAACACTGGAAACCTGTATGTCTGTGTGTGGGGAGGCGGTGTGCGTGCACTTATGTGTGTGTGTGTGTGTGAGGGTGTATCTGTTGATGTTTCTGTCATTCTTTTCATTATCATGTTTTTTCTTGAAAACCAGTTTAACTTGTTCTGTAAAGTGAAAGAGATTTCAGATTTACGGTTCAACATGACAGTTCAGAGGAGAAAAATAGAAGGAAATACAAATATAACTTGTGGTGAGTGTTTAATCTTTCTTTAGTTGTTTTCATGTGTGAATATCATCTTATGTGTCATTGGTCACTTTGTGTGTTTCTGAGACATAAATGTTGTGCTGAGGTCATTGTTACGTTTTTTTAAAAAATTATATAAATCTCTTCATGTTGATCAAATATGATCAAATGTGTCTTTGTCATTGAATCACAGAAAACTGTTTGTTCTGATATTGTTACAGTGTGAAATTTTACTTTATTAGTGAGTCTGTGATTCTCAGGCGGTATTTCTTAAACTATCACTCGATTGCTTCATGCGTCTGCATTCAGTTTTGATCTGATACTGTTTCTAAATGAGTGTTAATGTGTGTGTTCCATTCTGAATTGTGGCATAAAAATTTTGTCAGCTGAATTGTCCTTATTACTTTGTTTTCTTAAATACTTATTGCTTTTTTAATTTTTTTGGAGTGAATTTTTAGCATTGAGAGACAATAGTAGAGCTGACATATTGAGTCACCAACTTTGCAAAAAAAAAAAAAAAAAACCTGTCTTGACAGTCTAAAAACATGCAATAATCATTTGGTCTAATAAGCATATTTATATGCCACACCAGTGAGGTGGATGGATTATCTTGGTAAAGAAGTGCTCACTAACACAGATTTAGACAAATTTGTGAACAATATTTGAGAGAAATAGGCCTTTTGTGTACATAGAAAAAGTGTTGTATCTTTGAGTTCAGCTCATGAAAAATGGGGGCAAAAACAAAAGTGTGGAATTTTTTATTTTGTTCAGTGTATATCTAGACAATTTAATTGAAAGAAAAATCTTCATAGGTCATATAACCCTTTTAATTATGTTATTATTGTATTTCAGTAGCGACAAATTTGGGGAGAGTAAAAATGTTCCAAAACCTTTTGGAAATACAACAAGAGAATTAACTGCACAATTTCTAGAAACGTGTACCTTAGATATTATATAATTTGCATACATAAAAAATAAGAGTTTTCATCTCTTGACTTTGGACCAAATCTGTAGAATGATCCATATATTTAAAAGCATTTAAAATATATTTTGCCCAGTCCAAGAAAATACACTGATATGTCAAAGTTGAAGTATGCAGACAAACCGGTTATGGGTGACAGATCAGAATACATAGTCAAACACAGGCACAGGGTTGAGAAGGCAGCTAACAATCTCAATAATAATCCGGGCAGAGCAAATCAGGATACAGTCATGAAAACAAACAAACAAACAGAACAGGAGTAACAAAAAAAAGTTAGCATGCTCAAGATTACACAATAAACAGCGTTTAGCTTAGCTAAATAGTCAAAAACAGTCAAAAACAGAAGTTGAGAACAGGAGAAACTAATATTCCTGTGAGGGCATATATTGTTGCATCCATGTGTTTATTGTCAGTCAATTCTATTATTTTTATTCAGCTACAGTGATAGTCTTTGTCCATATTAGGGATTTGCTGGAAATGTCTTTAGATATATTCCTTTGGTGAGGCCACAACAGCTCACAACTCTTTTTGAGACATTTAATGCAACACATATGTTTAGCTGAATTCAGCACTGCTCTGAATATGGACCCCAGTGTAGACTAGAACTTTATAATAAAGAAAATGCGTTATTTTTCAGTTTGTCTAAAGATGACTGTTGTGTGTACCTGTATGTCCAAATGCAGAACATTAAATCTTTATGGAAACACAGAAGAAGTTGTAAAATGAGTTTCTATCAGGAGAGAAAGGAGGAGGATGTTGATCACTCTCAGTCCCAGAGAGCAGCATCTCCTGAGCCAAGCTGTGTGTCTATGAGTGATACATCCATGACAGAACACCCTAAATTCAGTGATGAATCAGTGCCCTTTCACCCCAGGTGAGACAATAACTACTACTGGAAACAGTATTACAAGAATGATAAACATTAGTAATACAGAGAAAAAATCTGAATGATTGATGCTATTTTCTCATTATCACCAGAAAAGAGAAAAAGAGGGCAGCATCTCCAGAGCCAAGCTGTGTGTCTATGATGAGTGATACATCTATGAAAGATCGCCCTAAATTCAGTGGAGGATTAGTGCCCTTTAACCCCAGGTGAGACAATAACTACTGCTGGAGACAGTATTAAAAGAATGATAAACATTGGTGATAGAGAAAAATAATCTGAATTATTGATGTGACTTTCTCATTAACACCAGAAAAGAGAAAAAGAGGGCAGCATCTCCAGAGCCAAGCTGTGTGTCTATGATGAGTGATACATCCATGACAGAACACCCTAAATTCAGTGATGAATCAGTGCCCTTTAACCCCAGGTGAGATAACAGACCATATTTAAACATTAGTGATGAGGCTGTGACCTCTGAGCCTGTGTGGTTGCAGACATGCAGCTGATTTAACTGCTGCTGTAAAATGAAAGCAAGACAATATTTGAAATCACTATCTTCTTTAACCATCAACACCATAACTGAATGCACATTACACGGTTTAACTATATTTTGAGCATCATCACAAATGTACCATTATAGAGCGATTATAGAGGATTTTTACTAAGTCTCATTTTAAGAATTAAAATAGTTCTTGACCATCTGTGATTAGTTTCTGCATAAAAATAGTCTGAGTCTGTATTAAAGCTGTTCATTGTGTCTCAGCTGGTCCAGAGAATGACACACATGGCTTTACTAGTTCTTTTCATACTCTACTCATTCAAGTTTCAATTCAATTTAAGTTTATTTGTATAGTGCTTTTTATGATACAAATCATTACAAAGCAACTTTACAGATAATTAAGTTTCTACAATTTTTAGTAGTTGCTTATAAGTGGTGACTGTCAGTTTATGTGCATATGACAGGATTTTTAAGAAAAATCAATACAAGACGTAGTCAGCCAGACAATGAACATTATTAACATCAGTTATTATATGATGCAGTCACACTTGTATCAATAATTGTTAGTTCTGTTGTTGATTCAGGGTTAGCATCATCTGAGGTCCTCTGAGGGTCAGCATCATCTCTTCTCAGGTGTTCCGGATCCAGACTGGAGCTTGTGTAAATCCTAGTTACATAGAAACAAATAGAGACATCATTAGCATAGCCTCTGATCCAACAAAGTACAATTAATTAGTTTAAACCAAACTAAAGAATAAGAATGTGCATTTGATCAGATACAACTACACTCACAATTTAAGAGATACATTATTTGAATTCTTAGCAAAAGAGATGTGTTTTTACTCTGGATTTAAACAGAGAGAGTGTGTCTGAACCCCAAACATTATAATGAAGACTATTCCAGAGTTTGGAAGCCAAATGTGAGAAAGCTCTACCTCCTTTAGTGGTCTTTGCTATCCTAGGAACTACCAAAAGTCCAGCGTTTTGTGACCTTAGGGAGCGTGATGGGTTGTAGCGTGGTAGAAGGGTAGTTAGAATGTAATTACTAATAACGCGTTACTGTAACGCAGCTACTTTTGACAGTTACTAATACTGTAACACATTACTTTTTAAATAAATTAACTCCGTTAATGTTACCACATTGTCTGTTACTTTTTTTAATTAATTAATTTTGCCTGAAGTGCAGCCTAACATGTTTGCAGCAGCGATGCATTGTAGGATTGGTGGATGCCAACCGCTGTAAACACGAAGACGCACTGTGGGCGTGTTTCCGTTTATTCAAGTATGTGCGGCAGTCATGGCGAGTCAAGGCGAGAGCAACACGAGTTTCTCAAATTGGACATATGCTCATTATTTCACTTTAGTTGAACATAAAGACAAAAACCTTTTAGTCAAATTTAAGCTGTGTCTTTCTGGTTCGAATGTAATACGGAGCACCACACGTCACCTGTAGGAGAAAAAAAATCATTCCGTACTCACAAATTCAGAAACTGTTCCCTCGGTTTAACAAACTGTGCCCACGAATTTCCAATCCGTGCACTTAGATTTTGTATACTGTACACTCGGTTTTAGAATCTGTACCCACAAATTCATTATTTGTGTGCACGCTTTCACAATCCGTTCCCTTGGATTTGTAAACCGTACTCACGGATTCATACAGCAAGCTCCTACGTGTTAACATACAGTCTTAATGAATATCGTTATGTGTAATAGGTTTACAGCAAAGTGTCTGAAGTGTACGAGGTTTAATACAACGATTTAATAAGAAAGATATGCATCAAAATCTAGTTAAATTTTTGATAATCTTAGCACTTGATTATTATTATAAAATAAACCTGGCATTGTGACTGACATGTTGCTCATGTGGCTTAATCAATGAGTGCACTTCAGACAGTAAAAATGTTTGTCATGAAATAATTCATGAATGCCTTATTTTTAAATAACCTTTTACAGTTTTGAAAATGTTTGTGTACTATTCTTTCTTAACATTAAGACTTATTTTGTTGAGCTCCAAACAAAGTTAGATGCATGCTTCATTTTTAATGTTGGTATTATTAATTAATTAGGCCTATTATAACATTACATTCAGTTAGAAAAGAAATGACAACATAACCGGCACATTATTTGTTTTGTATCGCTTTTTACCTATTTTTCTTCTTCTTTTAGCGTTCATATTAGACTATAAAACACAGGCAGCGGTGTCTTATCCTATTGGTGGTTAATGTAAAACAAACGCAAAAATGCTGGTCATGGTCTCATATGATATTATTTCAGAAATCCTTGTGATATACAATATTCAGTTTGTGCTGGTCTGACTTAATCAAAATAGTGTTTAAAAATTACTTTCTGTTTAAGTCAGTTTTGTGTTTGTATAGACCATAAACGCATAAAAGGGCATTAATGGAAACATTAAAGAACATTCTTTAAAAAAGTAACTAAAAAGTTACTTTTAACAGTAATACATTACTTTTTGGTGTAAGTAATCAACAAAGTAATTGAGTTACTTTTTGAATGAAGTAACTTTAACTAGTTACTATTTCTTAGTAACTAGCACAACACTGTTTGTAACTGATACGGAACTTAATAGGTAGCCAGTGCAGAGACTGTAAAATTGGGGTAATATGATCATATTTTCTTGACCTGGTAAGGACTCTAGCTGCTGTGTTTTGGACGACCTGTAGCTTGTTTATTGAAGAAGCAGGACAACCACCTAGCAGTGCATTACAATAGTCCAGTCTAGAGGTCATAAATGCATGAACTAGCTTTTCTGCATCAGAAACAGATAACGTTTCGTAGCTTGGCAATGTTTCTAAGATGGAAGAATGCAGTTTTTGTAACATTGGAAATATGATTTTCAAAAGACAAATTGCTGTCTAATATAACACCCAGATTTCTGACTGTAGAGGAAGTAACAGTACATCCGTCTAGTTGCAGATTGTAATCTACGAGATTCTGTGTAGTGTTTTTTGGTCCAATAATTAATATCTCTGTCTTATCCAAATTTAATTGGAGAAAATTATTGGTCATCCAATCTTTTACATTTTTAACACACTCTGTAAGCTTAGATAATTTAGAAGTTTCCGTTCTAAATTATCTAAGCTAAGTTTCTCATTCATTCATTATATTGATCTTCTTGTTTCTGTTATGTGGATAGCAATAATCAGCCTGATCATCCTCCTCAACCACTGAATGATGAACTACAAACAGTCAAAGAGCAGCACAAAACCAGCATGAGGAACAAGTATGAGAGATTATTTGAGGGAATCAAACTCCAGGAGAATGAAACCCTCCTGAACAGCATCTACACACAGCTCTACATCATAGAGGGAGAGAGAGAAGGAGTGAATGAAGAACATGAGGTTTTACAGATGGAGAAAACAGCCAGAACACAACACTCACAAGACACTCCAATCTACTGCAATGACATCTTTAAAGCCTCCGCTGAAGCAGGATCTGAGGAGAAAGAGCAGATCAAGACTGTTCTTACTAAAGGCATCGCTGGAATCGGAAAAACCGTTTCTGTGCAGAAGTTCATTCTGGACTGGGCCGAGGGAAAAGCCAATCAGGATGTAGATTTCATGTTTGTGCTTCCATTTCGAGAGCTGAACTTGATCAGAGATCATCAGTACAGTCTTCACAGACTTCTGCTGGACTTTCATCCTGAACTTCAAGATCTGGACTCACAGATTTATGAGGAGTGTAAAGTTGTGTTCATCTTTGATGGTCTGGATGAAAGCAGAATCACACTGATGTTTTCAGACGCTCAGAAAGTTTGTGATGTGACTGAGACTTCATCAGTGGCTGTGTTGATGTCAAAGCTCATGAAAGGAGAGCTGCTTCCCTCTGCTCTCATCTGGATCACCTCCAGACCAGCAGCAGCCAATCAGATCCCCTCCAAATACATCCACCGTCTGACAGAAATTCAGGGATTCACTGAGCCTCAGAAGGAGGAATATTTCAGGAAGAGAATCAGTGATGAGCATCAAGCCAGCAGAATCATCTCACACATCAGAAGAGCAAGAAGCCTCCACATCATGTGCCACATCCCCGTCTTCTGCTGGATCTCATCCACTGTGCTTCAGAAGCTCCTGGAAGAAGATCTGAGTGCAGAAATCCCTCAAACTCTGACTGAAATGTACATCCACTTCCTGCTGATTCAGATCAACATGAGGAAGCAGAAGTATGAAGAGAGAGATCCAGAGAAACTCCTGCCGTCAAACAGAGAAGTGATTGTGAAACTTGCTGAAGTGGCTTTCAAACAGCTGATGAAGGGCAATGTGATGTTCTATGAGGAGGACCTGATTGAGAGCAGCATAGACGTCACTGACGCCTCAGTGTATTCTGGGATTTGCAGTGAGATCTTTAAGGAGGAATCTGTGATTCATCAGAGGAAAGTCTACAGCTTCATTCACCTGAGCATTCAGGAATTTCTTGCTGCTTTTTATCTGTTTTACTGCCATCTGACAAAGAACATGGAGCCATTGCAGGACATTAATTATGAAAGATACAGTTCTCAGGAAAACTCTTTGTATGATCTACTAAGATCAGCAGTAGATGAAGCTCTTAAGAGGGAAAATGGACGTCTGGATCTGTTCCTGCGGTTCCTGCTGGGCGTCTCATTGGAGTCCAATCAGAGACTCTTACAGGATCTACTGACACACACAGAGAACAGCTCAGAAAACATCAAACAAATCACACAATACATTAAAGACAAGATCAAGAAAAAAGACTATATCATGAAACTCTCCACTGAAAGATCCATCAATCTGTTCCTCTCTCTGTTGGAGGTAAAAGATCAGACTCTGTCCAGAGAGATTCAGGAGTTTGTAAAATCCGATAATCACTCAGAGAATGAACTCACACCTGCTAACTGCTCAACAATCGCCTACATGCTTCAGATGTCAGAGGAGCCACTGGATGAGCTGGACCTCATGAAATACAACACATCAGATGAGGGTAGAGGAAGACTGGTACCAGCTGTGAGCAACTGCAAAAAAGCTTTGTGAGTATACATTCATGTCATCACATAAGAGACAGATAAGTCTGCAATTAAAGGTGCTGTAGGGAACTTTTGTAAAAAAATATTTTTTACATATTTATTAAACCTGTCATTATGTCCTGACAGTAGAATATGAGACTGTGTGAAAAAATCAAGCTCCTCTGGCTCCTCCCAGTGGTCCTATTGCCATTTGCAGAAAGACATGAGCTCCCGGTAAAAAATAACCAATCAGAGCTGTGGTCCGTAACTTTGTTTGTGTTCAAAATTTAGAAAAATGAACATAATAAGCGAGTACACCATGAATCCATTTTCCAAACCGTGTTTTTGGCTTGTCCTGAATCACTAGGGTGCACCTATAATAAGTGTTTATATTTGGACTATTTTAGATTGCTTCGGGGGTACCGCGGCGGAGTAACCCAGTACCTTTTTGATTCTTCATAGACATAAACAGAGAGAAGTAGTTCCAGTTACAATGTTCTTCCGCAAGATGCAAGCAGTTCTGTTTATTAACCGCTAGAGCGTCAAAAGTTCCCTACTGCAGCTTTAAGACAAACTAATCTATAAGATTTTTTATTTTTCTTAAAAAATATATTTTGTTGTAATTTTTAACGAGCCGAAAAGAATACACGTCACACCTCTGTTTATTAATTTGCACTGGCTGGCATTGATGTTTGCCTACAAAACTAGCACTGGCTCTGCAATCATTTACCTAAAGAGTCCTTAGCCATCTTCAAGAATCGGCTTAAAACACATCTCTTCCATCTTTATTTGACCCTCAAACTTTAGCATTCACTATTCTAATTCTAATCTTAAAAAAAACTACCTTTCTAATCTTTTTGTATTCTATTTTTTTTAATTTATTATGCAATTTTTTTTGCATAAGACATTAGCTTGCTCTATTCTTTTTCTATTCTATCTGTTTTCTTATTTATTATATTATTTAAAAGCTTTTGCTATGTGTACTGTGTTAAGCTAACTGAGACTTGTTATAGCACTTATATATCATTGCATTTTTTGTTGTTTTTGATGGGTTCCACTGTCCTCATTTGTAAGTCGCTTTGAATAAAAGCGTCTGCTAAATGAATAATTGTAAATGTAAAATGTAAATATAAATGTTGGTGTTTACATGTTGGTGTTTACATGTTGCTCATGTGGATGACTAAGCTGCGCTGTGCATGGGTGTGATCAAATTACAGATAATGAGTTGAGACAGGAAAGTTTGCACCTCGCTTTGGTTTCATACTGATTACTTTATGAGTGAATATTTTTTTTCAGTTTGAATAGGTTAATTTAAAAGTAGACATTTCAAGCTTTCTATAGATTCATGTTACAGACACATGTATGTTCTCATGTAAGTATTCTGCAAGTATTCAAAGAGTTTCATTTAATTTTAGTTATGCATTTCAGAATATTCAACCTTTATTTGTATCAAGCCACTAAGAGTGTTTGGGAATTTAAAAATACTTCAAGATTATGCTGCAAGGCTATTCGGGGCTGCACTCCCTCTGGCTGAAGATAGGCCCACAACATTAAAGATAAAGCATTATATTTAATTGTACACATTTTATACATTTTATCACCATGAACATTAAACTCAAATTGAGTGTTTCCTGCTGACACAGCTAGTTTGATTTGTGACGTGAGACTTGATCTGCAAGTGTTGTTTGGGAATGTTGATGTGAAGGTGAGTCTCAATACCCACTGAAGAATACTTGAGCAAAATGTGTCATTGCATCTTTAACAGGCAATCTCTGTTCATCCTGTTACTATGTAAATACATAACGGCTGGATTGTCTTTAATAGAACATATTTACAGTGAAGAAATGCCTCACCCTAACTTTGATTTACTTTGAATAAATCATCAAACTACACAAAACTTAAAGGGGACCTATTTTGCAATTTTCACTTTCACATGTTGTTTGGACATAAATGTGTGTAGGCAGTGTGTACACAACCACCCCGTAAAATGACTTTTAATCCCCATAAATAATAAGCAGTGGCTCCCTATGACCAGTTTTCAGCATTGCTACTAATGTGATTTCAGCAAGTAGTGTTTATTTGCAAAGGCTAGTATTGCCAGAGCTTGAGCTCTTAAAGCTCCGCCCTCTTCCCCGGAGCACCAGCTAATTTGCATTTAAAGGGAAAGGCTTGTAGCCTAAAAGTGGCAATTTAAACAAGCTATAAAAATTATCTGTAAGATATTTTAAGTTAAAACTTCACATATACACTCTGGGTACATCAAAGACTTATTTTACACCTTGTGAAAATGGCATGATGGGTCCCCTTTAAAGCACTGTTTGACTGAATATTGGACACAGACATGATGTGCTTCTTATCAATGCACAAATGATCAGAAAAAAAACATTATTGAAAATGTCAACATTGATCTTAATTTATAATTATGCCTCAGTGTTATTCTTAACACTGCTTGTGGCTACATTATAAATACAGAGCAGTGTTAATTTTACAATGGGGATTTTCATTTTTCATGTTTAGACTCCACCTAATGTCCTTACATTAGGATTTACAGAATGCCACTGAAACCATCATGACATGTGTTCAGAGACCTTCATGTCAACCAGGATATTAAATATGTGATCAATAAAATACATTTTGTCAGACACAGAATACAGAAAAAATGACATTAACCATCCATCTCCTCCTCACTGCACTGTCATGTTCTGTTATAGACTTGCTGGATGTTGCCCTTTTGATCAGCACTGTGAAACTGTATGTTCAGCTCTCCAATCACCAAACTCTCATCTGAATGAGCTGGACCTTTGTATAAATGGCCTAAAGGATTCAGGAGTGAAGCTGCTTTCTTATGGACTGAAGAGTCGAAATTGTCAGCTGGAGATACTAAGGTTTGACTTTCATTTTTATTTATTATGTATAAATATGTTGTATGAATAGCTGTTTTATTAATATGACTAGCAGATGAACTCTATATTGTAGTATGAATCTATCAGTGGTATTTTCTTGGAGGACAAAAGCAGTGTTTCTTCAATAACACCTTATGAGAAAGTAATCATCTGTACAAAAATCAGGGTCCCCAGGTGTCCTGCTAAATATGACATTTTCATGCTGCTAAGAAGAGAAGCGGCCACATGCTGGAAAGTTTTTGGAGTGACATTTGCATATAAAAGCATGACTCACTCTCATAATTGCAATGATTGACAGATTGAATAAATTTTACCTATAAGCCAGCACCCCCCATTATGGGACTCACAGCTGAAAGTGCCCTACCTAACTTAAAATCGTAACAGTTCCTTACTTCTGTGTTGTGTAACACAAAAAAATTGGTGTCTTTGGAAAGAAGACCCTTTGGGCTTTACCTTTTATCACCCAGATTTGATAATGCTCAAAAATATTAAGTTATTGACACTAAAGTGCCTTAGAATTTTTTTTTTTACCACACTGATTTTTCTTTATTTGATATAAAAATACATGAAATCAGTCCTAGAGCAATCTAGAAAAGTAATGGGTTGAAAGTCACGTCTTATGAGTTTATATTTCAATTCTGAAGAAGATATCATAAAAAATTTGATTCCTGAAAACATTTTTTGAGACTGTCTAGTCTCCCCCACCGCCCCAAATATAAAGATATATTTACCAACTGTATTGAAGGCTTCTACAAACTATTTAGTCATTAAACATACCACTGCATATTTTTTCAATTATAAACACTAGACAGAAACTTAAACATAATATAAGTGATCTATTTGAGCGCTAGAAAAATACAATAAGAATAATATGAGTACGAAAATTGAGAAAAATTATGGACATAGCACAAACCCAGAGGTGCTCCTCTAATGCAGCAACTGAAAAAAGACATGCACAGGAAGTCACTAGTATATCATACTGCTCAGTATCAGTGAGATTGCCTGCAGCTCCAGAGTCAAACATAGCAGTAGTACAAATTATTTTCTCAGACACAGTCAATTGAACAGGTAATTCCATACAAGAACATGAGTAAGACATTAATTAACATGCACTTACCTAAAATGGATAATCTTGGTTGGGCTGTACTTGGCAAGTGGCCTTCACATGATCGGGTTGGCCACAGTATCTCTCTCCTCAGGTAGGAGAGGTGCATGACTAAGCTGCATTGAATTTATTCAAATCCTTTTCTTCATCACGAAAAGCCAATTCTGACAGAAGTTCTCAATTTAGCCCATGTGGAAGAGCTGTTACAAGGTATCCTCAACCCAGATGGTTTGAGCCAAGCCACTAATGTGCAAAAATGGAGAGCAAATGCCTCAGCAGTGCTCTCACCCTGTCGAAGGAACAGGAGCACCAGCATCTCGGCCATTCTCAGGAAAAGTGGATCACTGGGTCTCCTAGATGGCAGTGGCCCAGCCTAAAACCTTCCTTGTTAGAAACGAGCAGACAAACAAAATCCTTCTTTCAAATATAACGTGGACTGCTGGTTAATATCACTGTTTATTTATTGATTTATTTTTTCTCTCTCTCTCTGCACAGGCTACCTGGGTGTAATCTCACGGCTCAGTCTTGTGAGAGTTTGTCATCAGTATTACAATCCTCAACCTCCCGTCTGAGAGAGCTGGACCTGAGTAACAATGACCTGCACAATTCAGGATTGAAGCTTCTTTCTGATGGGCTGAAGAGCCCAAACTGTCAGCTGAAGATACTAAAGTCTGAATTCAAACACTTTGGCTGATTTATTTATTCATTAAATTAAAATTGCATTGCTAAGATTTATTCTGTATGCAATGACTTTGGGTTTTTCTTGTTCAGATGTTCCATATGTAGTCTCAGTGCTCAGTCTTGTGAGAGTTTGTCATCAGTTTTACCGTCCTCTACTTCCTGTCTGAGAGAGCTGGATCTGAGTAACAATGACCTGCACAATTCAGGAGTGAAGCTTCTTTCTGATGGACTGAAGAGTCCAAACTGTCAGCTGAAGATACTGAGGTAATCTAAAGGGGTTATACAGTGAATCGTACTGTGATGTTTTGGTTGACCACAAAAGAGTTTAAGTCTGTAAATGCAAGTCCTAATGCATAATTTGTAATATTAGTGTGAATGTTAAAGTCTCTGACCATTAGTGCCTTATCAACATTATCCAGCAGGTCTGAGGGGAATCTGCAAATCTTTTAGAATATCAGCATACTTTCATGATGGTCTTTGCACAGTAGCTAGCACAAGAGATAGAATATATTTTTTTGTATAACAGTGTAATATTAAGCAGGAGTACTTCAGATGAGTTAGACCTGTGTCCTGTTTTCTGAGTAACATTGAAAATATCTCTGTATATTGTTGCAACACTGATGCCACAGACAATCTAATGGTGCTCATGCTTATTATGATTGGTGTTAATTCCTGCATTTCAGCCCAAGCCTGATGGAGCTCAACTTATTTAAGACTCTAGTGCCAGGCTTTGGGACAATTTTTTTACATCATAACTCACACGTGGTCCAGGCATTCAGCCTGATTTTGAAATGACCTGCATAAGCTGACCAGATCCGGGAAAGGCCATCTGCGTTGGAGTTGGCCGTTCCGGCCTCGACTGCTCCCCGGTGTCCCGTTGTTCAATTCAAGTTTATTTGTATAGCGCTTTTAACAAAATAAATCGTTACAAAGCAACTTTACAAAAAAGACAAAAAAAGAGACATCATTAGCATAGCTGCTGATCCAACAAAGTATGCTGCTGTTGGGCAGCATCCACCAGTTTCACCACCTTGTTGAGCTCGGTTATAGTGGTAGGGTTTCACATCCCAACCACTTGCCGGTGAGTCTGGAGAAGGGCCCGGAGGAATCAGTCCACGACAATGCGATCTACAACTTGGGCAGCCGTGGGCTGTCTGGTGAGCAACCAATGCCACGCAAGGCGGGACAGTTCAGCCGCCTAGGCTCAGGCTGGGAGACGAAGTTTATAGTCCCATTCGTGGAAGTGCTGGGCAGCGCAAAACCGAGGAGAGCCCCAGTCGGGACAGGATTTCCTTTTTCAGCTCGCCATAATCGTTTGCCACTTCCATCGGCAGGGTGAAGAAGGCCTGCTGAGCCAGTCGTCGCTCTCCCAGCCCTCCTGGCCGGCTGTGGTTTCGAACATCTGGAGATAGGACTCTATATAATCGCCATCAGTGGTCATCTTGGGCAATAGCTGGGACACTTTCACTAGCGGGTCGGGCAGTGGAATACGTTGAGCGGGCGCCGCCCACAGCTCGCCGAGTTCCCGCTCGGTCTGGTCCACTCGAGCGACTAGGTGTTCTGTGATCTGTTGCTGGCAGATGCTGACCTCCATTAGATGCTGGAGGCTTTCTTCCATCCTGGAGGTTCGTGGCGCAGCAGCCGCCTGGCAGAGAAAAGACAAGGAAAAAAAACAAGGAGTGTGAATTGCTGGGCAATCACAGATTTGTATTCCTTCCACAGTTCTGCCCACATTCTCCACCAGTTTGGCGGGGTGGAAGGAATACACAAAAGCAAACTCAAGTGTAAAGCCCCGGAGGGTGGATTTTATTATAAAGTTAAGGGTTGCGGGGGTGATGGGGGTGATTTGGCATGCAAGGGTGCTCTCCCTCTGGTCCAGGTGCAGGTGACTTGGTGGAGTGATCGTGGCAGTGTCTTCCGGTCACAGGCTGCTTTCTGGAAGGAAGGTGAGAGAGACGTATCAGTGGGGTAGCTTGTGGAGAGGCTTCTCACCCTTTTCCTGAGTGCATGCTGTTTATATGAGGCCTGGCTGATGAGATGCAGGTGCAGGTGAACAGCCCGTGATGAGCTTCAAGCAGGTGCTCCTCGTGAATTACCAGGGCGATGCTGATGTGGAATCGGGACGCTCGTCAAAATATAATGAATATATGAAATTATGTTATTGTTATGACTTAGACATCTTTACATATATTGCAGTGAAAAACTTTTGATCTCCCGCTTGCCGGACAAAAAGCAAGACATGCACATTCGAGAGCAGTCTACATTGCTCTTACAAAGTTAAAATACTGTAAAATATTAAATAAAAATATTAAATATTAAAATATTAATATAAAGTATTATAAAATACTTTATTTTTTAGGGTGATGGCATCCTAAAATATGACAACAAACATTCAAAGCTTTATTGTAAAACCTCAAAAGAAACTTCAAATAATATTATATGACAAAGATGGCATTCAGTTCAGTCTTGTATACAGTTCGGTTTGTTTCACAGTTTTAGGGTGCTTTAAAAACAAACACTTTTGGTGCACACCCGGGTTCGATTGATGTCAGAGTTTGGTTCGTTTGGATGATGTGAACACTGTCATCTGAACTCGGGTGCGCACCTGCGAACCGTACCCGAGTCCGCTTAAAAATGGTGGTCTGGGGTACTGTTCATTTGAACTCTGGTATGGTTCGCTGCTGATGTGAATGCAATCGTACCAAATCGAAGAAGTGAACCAATATTAATGACGGCCAGTAGGTTGCCAAATTCACAGATTAAAGTTTGGTACTTATTATGGAAGTAAAATAATGGCATATGTCTTTGAAACAAAAAAGCATGCTGAAAAGGACCAACTGAAAAAAAATATGCATTGCATTAAGAGTACTTGCATTTTAATGTCTTGTATTTCCAGGGCTTGCATTTTTAGGTCCTGAAATTTAACATAGTTGTTCGTTTAAGCTGTGAATATTTCAATTGAAAATATTTAACACACCTTTTCCTAATAAAAAAAATCAATAATTAATATTCACATTCCAGAATTCACGTCCCTTTACAGTTTCTCAGATCATCTTTATGCACCAAGAGCTTGTAACATTTCAAAGAGAAAGTAAAAATTTAAATCAGATCATGTGACCACTTTAAAATGACAGTTTATAAAATTGTTTTGAAGATTAAAAGTAAAATACACTCACCTAAAAGATTATTAGGAACACCATACTAATACTGTGTTTGACCCCCTGTCGCATTCAGAACTGCCTTAATTCTACGTGGCATTGATTCAACAAGAAAAAATTCTTTAGAAATGTTTGCCCATATTGTTAGGATAGCATCTTGCAGTTGATGGAAATTTGTGGGATGCACATCTAGGGCACGAAGCTCCTGTTCCACCACATCCCAAAGATGCTCTATTGGGTTGAGATCGGGTAACTGTGGGGCCATTTTAGTACATTGAACTCATTGTCATGTTCAAGAAACCAATTCGAAATGATTTGAGCTTTATGACATGGTGCATTATCCTGCTGGAAGTAGCCATCAGAGGATGGGTACATGGTGGTCATTAAGGGATGGACATGGACTGTCCAATTCTGGTGAGCTTGTGCAAATTGTAACCTCTTTTTCCTATTTGTAGTGGAGATGAGTGGTACCCGGTAGGGTCTTCTGCTGTTGTAGCCTATCTGCCTCAAGGTTGTGCATGTTGTGGCTTCACAAATGCTTTGCTGCATACCTCGGTTGTAAAGAGTGGTTATTTCAGTCAAAGTTGCTCTTCTATCAGCTTGAATCAATCGGCCCATTCGCCTCTGACCTCTAGCATCGACAAGGCATTTTTGCCCACAGGACTGCTGCATAGTGGATGTTTTTCCCTTTTCACACCATTCTTTGTAAACCCTAGAAATGGTTGTGCGTGAAAATCCCAGTAACTGAGTAGATTGTGAAATACTCAGACTGGCCCGCCTGGCACCAACAACCATGCCACGCTCAAAATTGTTTAAATCATCTTTCTTTCCCATTCTGACATTCAGTTTGAAGTTCAGGAGATTGTCTTGACCAGGACCACACCCCTAAATGCACTGAAGCATTTCCCCTATGATTGGTTGATTAGATAATTGCATTAATGAGAAATTGAACACGTGTTCCTAATAATCCTTCAGGTGAGTGTGTTTATATGAATATAATTATATTTTCTAGTGGTATATGGTGATTGCATAACATTATATAACTTAACTGTGACAGGTACTGTCTTGAAATGTTTATAAATAATGTTTTTGACCATTATAGGCAGGAGGGGCAATATTATTAGTCTAAACTAAAACTAAAAAAGTGACTAAAAAGTGGCTGGGTTTAAAAGGCCAGAGGATTGTTAATTTACAAGATTCAAACCCCTTCCTGAACCAGTCAGGCCAAGCAAGTCTTCGGACATCACCAATGACATCATTGCTCTAAAGCAATTTTAGCCTCAATAAGTACTTCATTGAAAGCTGCCGGGATTTCTCAACACACGCTCCAAAGCATTGGACTGACACAGTGATATTAGGTTTCTTCAGTTTTCGACCCGGGCTTTTTAGTGTGGAAATACTTTGTTCCTTTTCATCAGTACATTTCTACTGAAAATTTTACTGGAGTGTAAATGTATCAGGTGTCTACACTTTTTTTTACATTGGCGATTAAACCTATAAAAACTGACAGTTACCACACTGTGACTGTGTGTTTGTGACATCTTTCAAACTATTGTGATATTGACTATTTCTGTATTTTTAGATTGTCAGGTTGTATGGTGACAGAAAAGGGCTGTCGTTATGTATCTTCAGCTCTGAGTTCAAACCCTTCACATCTAGAGGAGCTGGATCTGAGCTACAATCACCCAGGAGACTCAGGAGTCAAGCTGCTCTCTAAAAACCTGGAGGATCCAAAGTGCACACTGGACAAACTCAAGTATGCCAAAAAGAATTGTTTATACTCTTCAGACTCTCTCTCTCTCTGTTCTTCTTTGGTCATCTTTACGACCACATTAAAATTGGAGATGTTTCAGACACATGCTCCAGCTTCACTTTAGCACAAGGGAAAGCACTTTGAGAAATGCTACTGTGCTCGGAGCACATGCTCTTGAATTGCATGAACAAAAGTGCTGGTGTGCATTGTAGCCTATGTCATTTTATAACAAAGCACAAAATAAATTATGAGCATCCAATGTCATGGTCAGTTAAGTTAAAATTGACCAAAAAGGTGATTAAATCTGCTGTAAAACTTTGTATGCATATAATGTGCTATATATAAGTCATATTTAAGAAAATCTCCCTGAAATGGTTTTCAAAACTGTCCTGGAGTAGCCCAGCACTGACTCCCTCATCTTATACACTTGATTAAACGTCAGCCCATTAGTAGAGTTTTAAGATCTGAAGTGGGTCCAAAAAAGGTAAAGAGAGTTGTGAGAAAATACAATGTGTGTCAGAAAGAAATAGCTTTTAAAGAAATATCAGCCAAATAACATCATAACCCAGCTACTGTAACGCATGTTAATCAAAGAAAGAACAAAAAAGAGGAAATCAATAACTTTTATAGCTTTAAAGATTAATCTGTATTTAATTTAGATTCTGATAACTTTATTCAATTTCTGTATGTTTCTGCTGAAAGGCACAGGTGTATATGCCATTTATTTTAATGGGTTTAAGTGAAGATCATTTTAAGTTCTCTTAAATTAGAAGGTATTTTCTTTCTAATAAATGTTAAAATTGATAGCTCTCAATTATACTGTAATGTTGAATGACTATAGTCAATAGTTAAATATAAGGAGGGTAAACAATTTTATAGTGATGTGTATTGTATCAGTGATACTGGCCTTCAGTTATAAAAAAGATGCCATAATTTTCATTTTTTATTAAATATAATATCTTTATATTGTTTCTACATAAATGTAAATATTAAATGTGAAATGAATGCAATATAAATATATATATATATATATATATATATATAGTGATCATATGAATCCATTTATTATCACATAAATGTATGGCCTATTTTTAAATAATAATGATAAAAAAGCACCTAAATTGCCCTGATTATAACATTTAATGTTTTGGATTCCAGGATTGAGATGCAAATCTCTTCTTCCAGGAAGTTTTGGCTAAAATGGCAGTACAAACATTTTCACAATAAAACAATTACAAACACACAAAACCAAAAAAAGGATGTTCTACATTCAGATGATTACAAAGGTTACAAAAAAATAAACTATAGATTAATAAATTACTATAGTTGTGGGTTACTCTCACAGAAATAAAGTGGCTATTAAAAGCATTTACTATATTCTCTATATCTTTAAACCCTTAACTGTCACTCACATTTTTTAACATTGACTTTGTAGTGCATGATCCAAACTTACATTTTTATAATTCAAGAATGAAAATATTTTGTAACATGATATTGATGTAGCATTTACATGGTAATGCAATGTCTGATTTTAAAATGAGTTTTAAAGGATGAATTTTGAGATTTTAAGTTTTCAGTTGATATATGACTTCTGATGATTTCTAAAATGTGACAGAGAAAAAGGCTACAAAGAAGTCTTTTTTTTAAACAAAAGTAAAAAAAATACTTTTCCTTACACAATTTTCATCAAAAAATATTGGTAAAATATATATTTAGGAGTCTTAGACCTTTCCAATGATATATGGTTTGTCAAGATTAGATTCAATTTAATTGTTAAATAGTGAAGTAAATGTAGGCGTCCCACAAGCTTCACTTGAAGCCAAAGGTGGACAACAGCATCCGACAACGATATCAGGACCATTAAAAAAAATGATTTGCCAAAAGTTAAAAACATTTTGGTTTGCTGATGGAGAGAATACAATTGCTGTTTAACTTAGACTCAACATAAACTGTAGTTCCACCACCTTTTTTTGTATGTTACAATCTAAAAACATTATATGCCTCAATGTATATCATGGAGTCCAAGTGTGAGAGAACAGTTATGTCTGAAATATGTTCTTTAAATCAGATTCCCATATTCTTATTAAGTCAATTTTATTTACCAGACTGCAGAATTTCAGATGAAAAAAATGCAAGCCATTCCTAGACTAGCCAGAAATTAATAGCAAATGAAAACAATTTTTTGTTCCCCCAGGCCAACAGGCACCGCGAACCTCTCGTTTCAACACTGAATAAAAAGCGCCCGAAAGACGATGCAAGTCCCATACATCTTAATCTCATACATCTTAATCCTCACAATAGTACCTCCACCAACCAGCTCCAGAGAAGTCACAGCCCCTGGGAAAATCCACAAATATAACCATAAAATAATCTGCCGATTGTCCACAGAACCATAAAAACTGAGCAGGTAGACAAGTGCAGGATATGACCACATGTTAAGAGTAGATTTGAGATGTAATTGTAATGGAAATGTAGGACCAACACAAACTTTAGAAGACAATATTTGGGTGGAGATGAATGGAGCCGTAGGTGATGAACACAAGATGCTGAAGGTAGAGGACACACACACACACACATGATGGAAACTTGGAGACACTGGAGATTGTTGGAGAGAGTTAAGTAGAGAAATGGGTTAATCCTAAGAGTAAGCAGGCAGGTATGACCTTGTTGCAAACGAGACCGGATGGTGACTGGGTGCGTGTGTGTGGTTTTTATGGGAGAGGGTGATTGCCGGTGGATGAGGAGCAGGTGGGAGTCATTAGTATTCAGGTGAGGGAATGCACTGTGATTGGTTGGTGTTGGAGCCTGGCGTGTCTGTTACAGTACCCCTCCCAATGGCCCTCTCTTGACGGTCGCGGACCCTGACGACGTGGTCGAAATTCTCTTCCTTGAGCCATGAGTGTTCCTCTGGACCGTTTCCTTCCCAGACCACTAGATACTCAAGTTGTCCACCACACCGCCGGAAGTCCAGGATGTCGTGAACCTTGTAGGCAGCTCTATCATCAAGGAGGAGAGGTAGGGGGACTTCGGCTATGCCAGGCTCTGTGGAGGGAAAACAGAAGGATGACAAGGTTTGAGGAGTGAGACATGGAATGTGGGGTGGATCCGATACTCAGGTGGAAGGTGGAGTTTGAAGTTTACTGGTTTGATCTACTCTATGATGGTGAATGGGCCAATGAATCTGGGACTCAAATTGCGGCATGGTAGGCGCAGATGAATGTCACGGGTTGACAGCCAGACCTTCTGTCCAGGTTGGTATGCTGGAGCGTCTGATTGGCAAAGGATGGCTGTCATCCTGCGCTTACGTAGGGCCCAGATGCAGTTGATGGTGGGCTGCGTCCCAGACCTTCTTACTCTCTCAGAACCAGTAGTTGAATGATGGAATGTCCGAGGGTTCTCCTGACCATGGGAAGAGTGGTGGCTGGTAGTAGAGCACGCACTGGAATGGAGTGAGTCCGGTGGAAGGTTGGCGTAGAGAGTTCTGTGCATACTCGTCCCACCCTAGGAACTGGTTCCAAGAGTCCTGGTGGTCATGGCAGAAGGTACGCAGGAAGCGGCCGATCTCCTGGATCTTCCTCTCCGTCTGCCCATTACTGAGGATGGTAACCAGAGGACAGGCTGACGGCCACACCTAGCAGTGAGTGGAAGGCTATCCAAACCCGGGAGATGAACTGGGGACCTCTGTCGGAAACCATGTCTTCAGAAATGCCAAAGTAATGGAAGACGTGGTTAAACATCACTTCGGTGGTTTCCATGGCTGTGGGCAGACCTTTCAGGGGGAGAAGACGACATGATTTAGAGAATTGGTCAACTATAACGAGGATGCATGTATTGTTATCAGAGGGAGGTAGGTCTGTTATGAAGTCCACCCCTAGGTGTGACCAAGGGCGGTTCGGAAAGGGCAGAGGGAGGAGCTTGCCGGATGGTAGGTGGCGTGGGCTCTTCGAGATGGCGCATTCCTTACATCCATGCACATACCTTCTGATGTCTGATGCATCTTGGGTCACCAGAAGCATTCCCTCAGCAGCGAGAGGGTTTCATTGACCCCTGGGTGGCCAGTGCCAAGAGATATGTGTGCTGAGTGGATGAGTGGAGTGCACTGTGTCCTGGTGATGTATTTCAAGCCTGGAGGGCAACCCGGTGGAGTGTTGGTGGAGCGATTGGAGGAGGGCAGCATCTCAGTTGACCAGGTGATAGGACTGACCTTATCTGGAAGTATTGTTTCAGGTTCTTCCAGGTTTTCCTCAGGAGTGTGACACCGGGACAGAGCCATCGGCCTTGATGTTCTTGGCCCCTGGTCGGTATGAGGTGGAGAAATTGAAACGAGTGAAGAATAGAGCCCAGCGGGCCTGTATTAGTTTTAACCTCTTAGCCATGCATAGGTATTCTAGATTTTTATGATCTGTAAGAACTAGGAATGGGTGTTTAGCTCCCTCCAACCAATGCCTCCTCTCCTCTAGTGCCAACTCGATGGCTAGTAGCTCTCGGTTGCCGATGTCGTAGTTGACCTCCGCCGGGTTGAGCTTGCGAGAAAAGAAGGCGCATGGGTGGAGGCGGCTGGGGTTCCCCTGCTGCTGAGAAAGGACCGCTCCTACTCCGGTGGTGGAGATGTTGACTTCAACAATGAAGGGTCTATTTGGATTAGGATGGACTAGCAGTGGAGCAGTAGTGAAAGCCTCCTTAAGGGTGTTGAAGGCCTCCGTGCCAGCTGGGGTCCAGGACAGAGACTTGGGCTTGTTACCGAGAAGACTGATGAGTGGGTTGGTGATGGAGTTGTAGTCTTGGATGAATCGGCGGTAGAAGTTAGCAAAGCCGAGAAATCACTGGAGTTCTTTGATTGTGGTAGGAGTGGGCTCAATGGTTTACCGGTTATTCAATAGACCTGGTAGGCTGACGGCGTCGCCAAAGTAGTGAGTTTGAGCTGGCAGCAGAGGGCGCCAGAGATGAAGTTTCCGGCTGACCCAGAATTGAGGAGGGCGGAAACTGGAACAGAGATGTCAGCGGTAAGTGTCACTATAGGGGTGAGTGGTTTCATTTTATACTTCGAAGGGAGGATGGCACTCACCATGGGACAAGTAGGACGGACAGGGCATACAGAGATGATATGCCCCAGAGATGCACAGTAGAGGCAGAGATTCTGGGCCAGCCGTCTTTGCCGTTCCGCAGTAGTGAATCGATTTGAGTCGATGAGCATGGGTTTGCTGGCTGGTTCTGGGGAGCTGATGGTCCCTGGACAGCAGAGGGGTATGTTGGGGACTGGCCCTGGTGGTCTTCGAGGCACGACTGCATACGAGTGGCGAAGCGGATGATAGTTGGATGAAGCACTCGAGCCCGATGGTGTCCTCGTATGCAGCGAGATGCAACAGCACTCAAGGCTCCAATTCCTGATGGTAGGTGGTCAGCAAGGCTTGCTCATTCCATCCGCTAGTGGCCGCAATTTCATTGACAGACATTTTTCCTTGTTTCAAATTATAAAGCTTACGGTAGTCTGGGACAGGAGACTGGAATAACAGGAGAACATGGTTTATTATGGCACAAGCAGAGGAGCATGTAGTGAACAGAGAGGATATGGTGATGGAGGTTGTAAAGGAAACAGGTCAATTTAGCTCAAAGGGAATCATTTAATAATTTAAAGGGAATTTGAACAGAATCACTGTTTCACGGCTGATCACTGAGACGCCCTACGATTCACTGAACGAGCCGTTTAACATCAAATCTGCGCTGGATATTAATATCCAAAGTATAGTGAAAACACTATCAATTAGCACAGTAACAAGATCGGCAGTTTAAGACATTAACTTGTAAGCACAAAACACAAGATACTTCTCTTTTCAATATGAATAAGGCTTTATTAGATAAATCTAAGACATATAAACTAATCTAACAAATAAACGCACACACTCACACATTCACACAAGTTGCAGGAAGATCGAAAGTTAGGAAAAAATGAGTTTAAGAGAATGGACATATGGAATCCCAAGTTTACAGCAATATGTTAAATTGCATAGACATGAACAACCATCAATCACGTAATTAGCCCTCGTATTGAGTTCCTCAATGAGGTTAAAATTATATTAGATACACCAGTAAAGGTCACAGTCTGGAGGTTACTTGCGTCTCCTGTGAAAATGGAGTCCTCCTTTGTTGTCCGATGAAGCTGATTGGCTGGAAGTTCAGTAGTCGTTGAAGTGACGTCTTGGGAAACCCTGCTTGGGCGTTGGCTGAAGATGCAGAGTTGTGTGTGGCTGGTTGAAGTTGAACTCGATGTTACAAACTTAACTCAGAAAATGAAACTCTCAAACGGAAAAGAAAAGAAGTAAAGTTTGACGAGACTAGGTTGTGTTCCTTCTCATCGTGGCTAAGTAGCAGAACACGAGACCACGCTCAAAGAACAGTGATGACAAACAGCATGGCTAAAAGCTAAAGCTAGGTAGCAAAGCTACAAGCTAAAAGCTAAAAACATACTAAGCAGACATGGTGAGATTTTATGGTGTCCTAAGTATTTAAAGGGGGGTGAAATGCTATTTCATGCATACTGAGTTTTTTTTACACTGTTAAAGAGTTGGATTCCCATGCTAAACATGGACAAAGTTTCAAAAATTAAGTTGTACGTTTGAAGGAGTATTTCTGTTCCAAAAATACTTCTTCCGGTTTGTCACAAGTTTCGGAAAGTTTTTTTCGAGTATGGCTCTGTGTGACGTTAGATGGAACGGAATTTCCTTATATGGGTCCTAAGGGCACGTCTGCCGGAAGAGCGCGCTCCCGTATAGCAGAGCACTGAGAGCACAACAGACTTCACTGATCAGAGCGAGAGCGTCGCGAAATGTCACAAAAGGAGTTTGTTTTTGGTTTCCAGGGCAAGACAACCCTGCACAGATTACCAAAAAAAAAAAAAACAGCATTAAGGGACCAGTGGATGGAGTATATTTTTACAAAGCATCAACGGAGTTGTGCAAGTGTTTGTGTTTGTTCCCCTGCATTTCGAAGATGCTTGTTTTACAAACAAGGCCCAGTTTGACGCCGGATTTGCACATCGTTTATTTCTTAAGGATAATGCAGTCCCAACGAAAAAGGGTCACGATCGTGTGTTGGAACCGAATGCGGTGAGTAAAACTCCTTTCCTCACGGTAGTCACAGCTTCCACATCCTCTCAACGCAAAAGCCTATTCGCGCTCGTGATTCTTTAGCTCCGTTTTATGACTTCCTGAGGAATTCGGCTCCGTGTTTCAAACACAGCCCTGATAGACTCTTTCATTTGTCTGGTTCGAGTCATTTCTGTTACAAGGTAGTGCAGATGAATGGAGCCGTAGGTGATGAACACAAGACGCTGGAGGTAGAGGACACACACACGCACTGATGGAGACTTGGAGACACTGGAGATCTCTGGAGAGAGATAAGCAGAGAGATGGGTTAGTCCTAAGAGTAAGCAGGCAGGTATGACCTTGTTGCAAATGTGACCGGACGGTGACTGGGTGCGTGTCTGTGGTTTTTATTGGAGAGGGTGATTGCCGGTGGATGAGGAGCAGGTGGGAGTGATTAGTATTCAGGTGAGGGAGTGCACTGCGATTGGTTGGTGTTGGAGCCTGGCGTGTCTGTTACATCTATATATATTAGGGGTGTAACGGTACGTGTATTCATACCGGACCGTTTCGGTACAGGGCTTTCGGTATGGTGCACGCGTTCCGAATGCAATATTTTGTATGCTGAACATAGGTACATTTTCGTGTTTCCAAACGAATATATTAAGTGGCGGAAGTCTCCGCGTTCAGTGAAATTCCCGCCCTGCAGCTGATTCTAAGGCGAGTGACACAATGGCTGCGTGGCGTGCGCTTGACGTTTCTGCTGTGTATCAGTTGCGTGACGGCTGCCTCACGTTTTCTGTGTCTTTACACACCAGAATCATGCCTGACTCGGCGCTGGCACGCTGCTGCTACTGGAGGTGACATAGAGGGAGGCCGCCGAGGCGCCAACAGACCAGGATCTTGTCTTCACGACAACAATATCTATACTTCATGTTGAGCATAAATATAAAGCCTACTGATGAAGGACACCGTCAACAGTATTGACGGAAAAATAAACTATGTTTGACCAGTGCAATAAGCCAGTGTGTCACAGGCCTAATATTTTCAAAAGGCATCATGCGAGTGTGAAAATCACTACAACTAGGGAAAAAATTATTGTAATTCAAACGCAGCTCCCGTCGGCATTTAAACAGACCTTTACTCCAACGCAATAACGATATATAAATATTGTATACACTCCTAAATATATACTTCACACATCTATAGCCTCTTCAAGATCACCTCTTTTAACAAATTCCAATAATATCTCCCAAATATCATAAAATTCAGAAGACTTCCTCTTTATTATGTATGTAAGCTTTTCAAGGGCCAAACTGGCTATTAAGTTTTTTAGCCAAAGCCCCAAGGGGTGGATGGCCAACGCTCTTCCAACAAAGGGCAATCGAACGCCTTGCCTGTAGCAAACACAGAACCAACAGTTTTCTTTCTTTGGCGGGCAGAGAGCAACTATCCTCATACATACCCAATACACATATTAAAGGGCTTAAAGGAATAGGAGAGGAGGTAGATTGAGATATAGTTCAAGTTCAAGTCTTTATTTTGCCAGAACGACCCACATCGCCTGGAATTCATTTTGGTGAATTGGCTCACACAAGACAGTACAACATAACATATGATACAATAAAAACATGAAATCTAAACAAAAAAAAACAAATACTTAAATTACTGCTAATAATTAGTAATAAAGCTAATCAGACAAAGTGCTAGTGCATTTAGTAACCCTAAGAAGAAGGAGGGCATAGCTGTGTCTGTAAAAGGAAAGTAGATAGAGATTGTTGTTGTGAGTTGAGAGCCCTCACAGCCTGTGGGTAAGTACTATTAGAAAAACGGGTGGTTCTGGATCTCATGCTTCCTAACCTTCTGCCTGATGGCAAAGGGATGAAAAGGGAATCCATGCTTGAGAAATTTATGAACTACATACCATATCATGAAGGTATTTTTTACAAATGGATTGTCAGTTTTATTTTTTAGTTCTTAAGGGGTGCTGAATATATAAAGCTGTCAAGTGTCATGCCTTTTGTGGTCAACTCTTCAACCTGTATTCAAGGTATATTCGGATCTTATGAGAACCAGAACATTGCAGCCCTCATTTGAGCAGCCCAATAATACCATAATAAGTTTGGTAATTGTAACCCTCCCCTGTCATAAGGCAGGTACAAAAGAGAAAGTCGAAGCCTAGACTTCTTATTACTCCAGATAAAATTAGAAAGAAGCTTATTCACTTTTTGGAAAAAAGCAGGAGGAGGGGCAAGTGGTAACAACTGAAAGATGTATAAAAATCTTGGTAATATGTTCATCTTAATCACATTTATTCTTCCGATTAAAGACAGGGGCAGTGTCATCCATCTAGTAGTTTCCTCATACACCTTCAGCAATAAAGGTTCATAGTTAGCTGAACTAAGGGAACTTATTTTGGGGGTTATTTTAATTCCTAAATACTCAAAACCATTAACAGCGTTAACAAAGGCGTGTATTACTTTTGGGTTTATTCTCTCTTGTTCATTTAGGAACATAATTGATGACTTATCCTTATTTACCTTAAAACCAGAAACCATAAGATTTAAAAGGGAAGGTATAGATTTTTCAAGCTCTGATAGAAATACAATAGTATCATCAGTGTATAAAGCAATACGATGTTCTAAAGCACCTGAATGAATACCACAAATTATTGGATGTGATCTAATTGCTATTGCTAGTGGTTCCATGGATAAAACAAAGAGCAGAGGTGAAGGTGGGGGGCCTTGTTTGGATATGCGACTTAATTTAAATGGTTGCGAGACACGGTTGTAAGTACCTCTGCAGTAGAATCAGCTAATATCATTTCCATCCATCTACGAAAATTGTCACCCAATCCAAATCGCGCAAGCACCTTCATCAAATATGGCCATTTAAGTCTGTCGAAAGCCTTTCGGCATCAAGCGACAAGATGGCCGTATCAGGGGTGTCATCCCCGGCGTGTACCAGATTGAGCACCCTTCTAACATTGTGGAACCCTTGATGGTTCTTTACAAAGCCATTCTGGTCCGTATATACCAACCACGGAAGGACCTTTTCAAGTCTCATTGCCAAAGCTTTAGCAATAATTTTTGCATCTGTATTTAAAAGTGATATTGGCCTATATGAGCCAGATTCTTCTGGCGACTTTCCGGGTTTCAAGATGAGAGTGATTAGTGCACTCCTCAGCGAGGGAGGGAGACATCCTTGCCTAAAAGCTTCTATATACATATATAGTAAGGGACCTATTAGTTTATCTTTAAATTCTTTATAAATATCAATTGGGAGCCAATCTGGACCCGCCGCTTTACGGCCCTTCATTTTAAGAATAGCCATATAAACCTCGAAACCTCTTCTAACTCCAGCGTTCGATCTAGTTCAAGCTTGTCCTCTACAGAAATAGAGGGGATATTATATTTTATTATATGATATTGGTTTGAGACTGAGAGTATTTTATTTAGTGGAGAACTTTGCAGCAGTATTTTATTTCTTATTCTTTTTTTATTTTATATATATATTTTATTAAAAAGTATTTAAAAAACAAATTGTTAAGAAAAGTTTATAGTAATAACCTGCAGTTGGTATATATATATATATATATATATATACATATATATATATATATGTGTGTGTGTGTGTGTGTGTGTGTGTGTGTGTGTATGTATGTATGAATGTACAGTACTGTGCAAAAGTTTAAGGCCACTAGTATTTTCAGTAGCTAAAAAATAGTTTTAAGATTTTCCAAGATGCTTCAAGAAACTTACCTGCAAAGCTACATAAAAAAAATTCTGCAACTGCACCTAGGGCAAAAGCTTCTTTAAATGCAAAGGATGGGCACACCAAATGATGATTTAACTTAGTTAAATAGAACAGAAGTTAATTGATAAAGAAAATCTATTTATGACATTATTTTTGAAAGCATCCCCATTTTACAGCATAAGACTTTTAACTGTACTGTTTGCAAGTAGGTTACTTGAAGCATTTTGGAGACGTTGCCACAGTTTTTCTGGATTGAGTCTGTCTCAGTTTGATCTGTTTGTTCATGTAATTCCAGACAGACTGCCCTTATGAAACAAAAATATATTGCAATATATTGGAAAATATCATGTAATATATTAGGCATATATTCTTATATATATTTATATTTTTCCAATATATTGCAATATATTAAAAGCGGCAATCATTTGTATATTTTGCAATATATTATATAATATATGTCTCATCAATATATTATTAAATGTATTCAAATATATTAAATATTAGAAAATAAAAAGGGAAAATAATATATTGCAATATATCACAATATATTTTAAGAAATATATTGGTAAATATATTTTCCTTTCGTAAGGGTGGATGATTAGATCAGATCTCATCATGAACACAAATCTAACCAGTCTCATTATACCACATGCAATAGCAATGGAAAATTAATGATTCAGAACATCATCCTGTGTTGTTAAAAACCTTAAAATGGAGACATTCTCGTATTTCTTACTCATGTTACATTTGTGTACAACAGTTTAGTTGCTTGAAAGCAACACACACACTCAGGTTACTAAAATAATAATAAAACTCCTAATAAAATATAACTATTTATTTAACATTACTTATTTTTAATGCAGCAATATATAAAGAACACTAGTTTGAGCCTTCCCTTGGCATATATTTAATTATTTATTTTGCGTTGTCTTGCTATTTTGTGTGAGGTTTAATCAAGAAGTGAAAGACTGAAAGCATGTAAGAGCTGGCAACCCTTATGCTAGTGCTATTCTAGCTTGTTTAAAACACTGAAAGTCTGTATAAGCATGTTTTAACTCATCGTTATCTTGATTATCTTGTTCTCATAAACATTAGAAGCCAAATTCATAAATGAAAATATATTAATTTGATTTTGTGCTTCTTTACTGATTGAATATGTACCTGTGTGTTTTATAGTATGGATCATAGAGGAGAATCCAGGATTACAGCAGGTCTAAAGAAATGTATGTCTACACACATACACACACACACACAGGCATTTTAATTCTTTGTGATTTATAAGCTTGTTTCCTCATGAGGTCAAAATTAATTGGTCAATACTTGCACAATACTTTACTTGTGGTGACACATACAAACACACACACACACACACACACACACAAACACAAACACACACACTTACAGCTTTAGTGATTTTTGTTGTTCTAAATGTTTCTGTTCTTGTGTTTAGATGCCTGTTTTCTCACACTGGATCCAAACACAGCAAACACTGAACTCATTCTGTCTGAGGAGAACAGAGAGGTGACAAATGTGAGAGAGGATCAGCCATATCCTGATCATCCAGACAGATTTGATGAGTGTCAGCAGGTGTTGTGTAGAGAGAGTGTGTGTGGACGCTGTTACTGGGAAATTGATTGGAGTGGAGATAGAGGCGTGTATATATCAGTGTCATATAAGAGCATCAGCAGGAAAGGAGACTGTGACGAGTGTGTGTTTGGAAATAATAATCAGTGCTGGAGTTTGTTCTGCTCTCCCTCCAGTTACTCATTCATACACAATAGCATAGTGACTGATCTCTCTGTAGAGTCCTTCAGCCGTAGAATAGGAGTGTATGTGGATCACAGAGCAGGAACTCTGTCCTTCTACAGTGTCTCTGACACAATAAGCCTCATCCACACAGTCCAGACCACATTCACTCAGCCGCTCTATCCTGGGTTTTGGGTTTGGCCCGGATCAGTGAAACTGTGTTAATGAATGAGAATGGACTGACAAGAGATTATAATGCTTTGAGCTTCATGATAAATCAGTAAAACAGACGTTATAGAGTCTCTTCTTTTCTCTTAATTACATTTCTGTCACTGAAATAAAATGTCAGAATAAATGTTTGTAATAAATCCCCATATAGATTTATTTTATCAAATGTGTGTGTGCTCGCGTGTGATTCATGCTGAGTGACGATATGTTTCTTACATTTGTGTTTTTATTGTAATGTTCCATCATTTATATTATGACTATGAAAAGTTACCTTTCAGCTGAAAAGTAACTTTAACCATCATTCCTCATTAATGACATGTAACACATATTTGATAATTCATGTGATTTTTTCCTCCTCACAAATAAAGAAACAAAAAGACAAATTAATCTTTCCACTGGATGATAATATGTGAAATATCTGAATGCTGCATGAATAATGAATATAATCTAATGTGCGTTTTTGACGTTTTTGGCGTTACGTAATTTAATTACAAAATTATTGTAACTGTAAAAATGAGAAAATTAGTAATTAAATTACAGTTACTTATGGAATTTTTAACTATTACAAAGGGGATTACATTTGAATATTTACACACATCCACATAAAGATTTAACTGATTTCTTTCCCAAATTGCACTGACTATTCTGAGACATATCGCCCTAACAATTTCCGGGATGCGGAAATACAGTCTGGTTCGTAGAATCCAGTCATAAAAACGGAATACCTAACGCGGACGGAATATGCCACATTTTGGATGACTACATCAAAAGTACGTCAATACACGTGAATCAAAACATGACATGGACTAGTGTCTGTGAATATTAAGCCCAAAAAATGCAATATATGACTCCTGCACATTCTGCGTGTTGGAAATCAGGCGCGGACTGGACACCAGGAGAACCGGGACAATTCCCGGTGGCCTGGCAGATGATTTGGCCCTCTATTTTAATATTGTTAATGTATAATTGTACGCCGAATGTACTAAAGCAATCATTTGCAAATCCGCCATTTGATAATTAAATCTCTAATAAGTCATGAAGTGTAAGTCATGACTCACGCGTTCTCCACGCCTCCGACAAACGGTTTGGATCAGACTCCGAGTAATCAATGCGTTAGAGAGAGAATAGAGTGGACTGCGGAAGCACGGCTGGAATACTAACTACAATCAAACACTCACAGCTATACAAAGACTTCTTAAAGGGGTACAAGGATACGATATCTCACGAGGCTGACATGTAGAAACACATATGAGGAAACAATGAACCGACAAAAGACAGAGCACACTAGGGGATCTAAATAGGGGAACTAATCAAGACACAACAGGTGGCACAGATAAGGCAATCACGACAAGACTAGGATAACAAGGGGGGCAGGGCAAGGGAACGAGACAACACAAGCACATGGCCCAAAGACAAGGCCATGTGCTTGTACACAAAACACGGGTCTGTCATGATCCTGCCTCAAGACTAGAGAAAAGTCAGGACATGAAGGCAGAATCATGACAGAACCCCTCCCTTAAGGAGCGGCTTCCAGACGCTCCTAAAGGGAACATCAAACGCAGGACATGACTGACTGGGACAGAGACAAAAACCAACAAGACATGACAAATAACAAAGGCAAACATGAATACACTACGACAGGGTTAGGGTGACAAAAAAAAAAAAAAAAAACAAGGAAGGGGAGGAGGCGGGACAACAAAGTTCATTGGGGACAGACCAGGGTGGGTGGATGGGTCAGCAGTCTTAGAAGGACGGGACGAAGGCTGACGGCGAGGGGTCCGGGCAGGTCTGGGTGGTGAGTGGTCTCAGGACAACTGACAGAGGACATGACAGGAGAAGTCACAGGACAACATCAGCTGGACACGGGGAGACATCTACTGGACACGGGACTACATCAACGGGACACTCGACAAGATCAACAGGACACATGACAACCTCAGCGGGACACATGACAACATCAGTGGAGACAGAAACTGGGTCAGGAACTGCGCTAACTGCGGCTGGCTCGGGATCTCTGGGGACAGGGTCAGGGGACAAGACAGGACTGGTAGGGACTTCAAGGATCTGGACAAGACGAGAAAAATAATTAGACAGAGTCTTGGCAGCGATTACAACAGGCATCTCCTTACGAGATGAGACAGACTGTAGCAATGCTTCGGCTGCAGAGTCAGCCGCGGCTCTCTCCTCCGCCCTCACAACTGCGGACTTGGAAACAGTTCTCTTAGTTGTCGGTTCAGGGTCAAGGGTCACAGCTGCTGGCTCGGGCACGCCAGCGCTCACCGCTGCTGGCTCAGGAGGCCTCGCCGACTCAGGAGGAGACAGAGTCGAAGGACCGGAAGACCCCTTCTTCTTCCTCTTCCTCCTTGGCCGCGGTGCAGAGGTCACAGCTGGGTCAGAGACGGGTTGGGGGAGTTTGGTCTCAGGCAGGGCAGACTCTGACGCTGACGATTCCGAAGCTGACTCCCACGAAAATCGTCTCCCTCACTTCCTGGGGAGACTGATGGCTGTGGAAGGCGCCTCAGGACTCTGGGAGGGATCTGCCTGTTCCCCCAGTGTAGTAAAAGCCAGGAGATGACCTTCTGGGATCACAGGCAGCAGGGTAGATGGTGGGGACCTCTGGGGGGAAACCTGCGGCTCCTCCTGGGAGAACTTCTCCCACAGCTGGGCATAATTGCGAAGAACCCACTTGCTCTCAGACGAGTATGGGAGGGCAACCCTCTTCTTGTCGGTGGGGGACGACATCCAGCATTGCTGGCGGAACTCCAATTGGGGTTGTGGACTGGAGGACATCCTGTCTGCTGAGTTCTTGTTTGGTTGGTTCATTCTGTTATGTGGAGGGGTTGGGATGAACTCAGATGCAGACAGGAAGTACCAAACACAGGATTTATTAACACAAAAGGGGAAAACAAAACCCACGAGGGGGAAAACAACGACTAGGGTAGACACTAAATAACTTTACAAGACACGATAAACAAAGACTCTGAACACTAACTACAATCAAACACTCACAGCTATACAAAGACTTCTTAAAGGGGTACAAAGATACGATATCTCACGAGGCTGACATGTAGAAACACATATGAGGAAACAATGAACCGACAAAAGACAGAACACACTAGGGGATCTAAATAGGGGAACTAATCAAGACACAACAGGTGGCACAGATAAGGCAATCATGACAAGACTAGGATAACAAGGGGGGCGGGGCAAGGGAACGACACAACACAAGCAAATGGCCCAAAGACAAGGCCAAGTGCTTGTACACAAAACACGGGTCTGTCATGATCCTGCCTCAAGACTAGAGAAAAGTCAGGACATGAAGGCAGAATCATGATAGTTACAGTAGTAATTTAGCTGGAAAAAAAATCAAAATTTTTTAATAGGTTTAGGGGGAGATACGACAGACAACAACACAACCCTTGCGAAAATTAACATTTTAATATTTAACTATAAATCCAGAGAAAATGGTTACTATTGTTTAACTGTGGTAACCAAAAATGTAAAACTATTTTACAAATGTATTTATTTAAAAATAAATACGAATCCATTTGCAAAAAAAAAAAAAAAAAGGTTATTTTACTTTTATATAGGCTAATAAAAGCATGGTTAATTTTTGTAAGGGAAAAACATGACTCGTGTACAGTATTAGGATTTTTATATAAATATATTGTAGTATTGTAGAGTATTGAATTGTAAAGTATAATTTGTGTTCAATCTTGATTATTAAAGTCATGAGAGAGATGGATAACAGGGCAAAACAAAGAGACTGAAGAGAAAAATGGAAATGAAGGTGCAGTTCAGGACAGAACTTTTAATTATTTTGCATGGTTGTTAACCCTCTGAAGTTGATTAACACATATACGCGTTATGAGGTATTTTTTCCTGATAACCCCAAAAAGAACTTAAACTACACTTTCAGTTTTGACCTTACAGATAAGAGCAATACATCAATCTGTCTAATTTTTTGATGCAGAGGGCTTTGTGAGTGAGACGTCTTGTGGAAAAAATATTGAATTGTAATGTATAATTTGTGTTCAATCTTGATTATTAAAGTCATGAGAGAGATGGATAACAGGGCAAAACAAAGAGACTGAAGAGAAAAATGGAAGTGAAGGTGCAGTTCAGGAGAGAACTTTTAATTATTTTGGATGTCCCCGAATTAAAGATTTAAACCTTTTTTTATGTCAGGTCCATACAAAAAATAGTTTTGTCCATTAATTTGTTTGCATGAATTTGAATTTTCCAGTCAGAATTTTTTCCCAGTCCGCCCCTCGTGGAAATGAATGTCAAAGACATGGTTTCATTTACTACACATAGGCCTACTGAAGCTCGCAGTGTTTTCAACCTCTCCCGCCTCAATATAGGAGTACACGAGCACATAAACATAATTTCTAGAACTGCTCTGTGTCACTTCATGTGCATTTTACTTATTTTGAGAAAACTATCATCATATACAAAGAGACAGCAGTTTAAAAAAAACACCAATGTTTCAGGAGTTTATTACACAGAATACGTCACATGCTTATTATATAACTGTATTTAAGTTGATGTATATGCTTTTAGTTATTATTCTTTAAAGGGGGGGGGGGGGGTGAAATGCTATTTTTTTTGTCCAGTTGGAAATGCTATGGACAAAGTTTAAAAAATTAAGTTGTACGTTTGAAGGAGTATTTTTGTTCCCAAAATACTCCTTCTGGTTTGTCACAAGTTTCGGAAAGTTTTTTTCGAGTATGGCTCTGTGTGACGTTAGATGGAGCGGAATTTCCTTATATGGGTCCTAAGGCACTTCTGCCGGAAGACGGCGCTCCCGTATAGCGAGGCTGAGCAGCACAGACATTTCACTGATCAGAGCGATTCACTGATCAGAGCGAGAGCGTCGCGAAAAGTCACAAAAGAAGTGTGTTTTTGGTTGTTAGGGCAAGACAACCCTGCACAGATTACCAAAAAAAAAAAACAGCATTAAGGGACCAGTGGATGGAGTTTATTTTTACAGAGCATCAACGGAGTTGTGCAAGTGTTTTTGTTTGTTCCCTGCATTTCGAAGATGCTTGTTCACAAGGCCCAGTTTGACAACGGATCTGCGTATCGTTTATTTCTTAAGGATGATGCAATCCCAAGGAAAAAGGGTCACGATCGTGTGTTGGAACCGCAGGCGGTGAGTAAAACTGCTTCAAATATCTCTGCCTCCTCGTTAGTGCGTCCCCTCCCATGCCAGAGACCCGGGTTCGAGCCCCGCTCGGAGCGAGTCATTGCTGCTGCTGCTTTCGTTCAGTTTCAGCCTCTGGATCTGATTCTGGATCATAAATAAACAGCTGAATCTGACTGTAAGCCATGGTTTCTTTTGGATGATGGGTTTGCCCTCACGGTAATGTCACAGCTTCCACATCCTCTCAACGCAAAAGCCTATTCGCGCTCGTGATTCTTTAGCTCCGCCCACACGTCACGCCTCCAGCCGGTCATGTTTTTCCGGGAAAAATCGGTACAGACTATCTTTCTCTTATGAATATAATAAAACTAAAGACTTTTTGGATTTATGAAGAATGCAGTACTACTCTATATGTACTCAAGATTAACAGGATATTGAGTGAAAACGAGCATTTCACCCCCCCTTTAATTTTCACAAATTTAGAAAAGTAATCAGAAAGTTCTCAAAAGTAATTAGTTACATTAATTTAATAAAGTGATTGAAAAAGTTACACTACTATAACATTTTAAACAGGGTAACTTGTAATCTGTAACCTATTACATTTCCAAAGTAACCTTCCCAACACTGATCGTAACTACAGTAAATTCATATTCAATTATAGGATCTCATTCAGTTTCTGAGAGGGTGCATCTTAAATAGGTTCTGGAACTGATTACATACAGGTGAGTCCGTAATCAGTTCCAGAGCAGAGGGTTATGGGAAATAGAATCTGGGATTGAGTGGCAAAGGAATAGGATGGAGTGTCCTCTGGTGGCTGTTAACCCTCTGAAGTTGATTAACGCGTATATGCGTTATGAGGCATCTCCTGATAACCCCAAAAAGAACTTAAACTACACTTTCAGTTTTGATCTTACAGATAAGAGCAATACATCAATCTGTCTACTTTTTTGATGCAGAGGGCTTTGTGAGTGAAACGGGTTCCATAAATGTCCTGGAGGGAGGGGAGAGAGACACCAATGATACCACACAGTAATACGGCTTGACAGGATACTCTCGATGGTGCCTCTGTAGAAGGTGTACATGATGGGGGGCGGGGCTCTGGCTCTCCTCAGTTTGCGGAGGAAGTAGAGACGCTGATTTGATTTCTTGGTTAGTGCTGCTGTGTTTTCAGTCCAGGAGAGGTCCTCTGTGATGTGCACACCCAGGAACTTGGTGCTGCTCACTCTCTCCACAGTAGCACCGTTGATGGTCAGAGGAACGTTGTAACAGTTCTACAGTTACATTGGTCCCATTAGCCTTCTATACATGCAATATTTAATCCTGTCACTAGGGGCAATCTAGCCAGTGAGATGCCTGTTAACATAAAAAGGATAAGAGAACAAGTATGAGGTAGGAAGGATGTGTTAACCACATGGCAAAACTTTCTCAATAATGCTTTCTTGTATTTTTGGCTCTGATTTGAGGAACCTGAGGTTCTTAAAAAAAGTGTAAGTACTCCTGTTAGTACTTTGGTTGTATATATGATGTTAGGGAATGTTTATGTAAATGAGATGGGTACATTTGTCAAAGGTGTCACTAAGTTTGTTTGTTTGTTTGATGCAGAGGGTTCAACGTGCCGGCATTTGGAGGCAGCTCAATTGTAACTAGAACCATGATCAAAAAGGGGATCAATTGTCTTCAGTTTGCCAACAACATCTTGGTCATCTATTGTACATTTTACAAGTTACAGTTCATATGGTTCTAGGCAGATGTGTTCTCATCAACAATGCACTTAAGTACTGTTTCATCTTGCTCCTACTATCCCTAAGACTGAGTTTGTGGTAGCTAAAGATGCCACTATGATTGTCTGGACTATTCAATGTCTCCCTTGCAACTGAATAACTATGCACATTGTAGTATTACTGACTGTATGATGATTTGTGGTGTAATACACATGGCTCATTGAAAAGAGAAGGTCTCTGGTCCCTTTATTTCTATATGTAGCATTAAAAGTGTTGTTAAAAGCAGGTGTTACAACATGCTGAGTGTGTGCTCTACTGAAGTCTACAACAATCTCCTTCATCTTCTCCATGTTCATTGAGAGACTGTTGACACTGCACCACCCGGCCAGGCGGCTCACCTCGCTCCTGTAGTTTGTCTCATCTTTGTTGCTAATGAGACCCACCACAGTCGTGTCATCTGCAAACTTAATAAAAAGGTTGGAGTTGTGTGAAGGTGTGCAGTCATGGGTCAGCAGACTGAAGAGGAGGGGGCTCAGCACACATCCTTGGGGGGCCCCAGTGTTCAGTTTGATGGTGCTGGATGTGTTGCTGCCGACCCATACTGCCTGAGGTCTTCCAGTCAGAAAGTCCAACAGCCAGTTGCACAGCGAAGTGTTGAGCCCCAGTTGGATCAGTTTGTAAATGAGCTGTTGAGGGATGTTGTAGACTTGATGTGGTGCATGACTAGCCGTTCAAAGCACTTCATGAGGATGGGGGTAAGTGCAACAGGACGGTAGTCATTGAAGCAGGATGGAGATGGCTTCTTCGGGACTGGAATGATAGTGGTAGTTTTAAAACATGTGGGAACAACAGCCTGACTCAGTGAGATGTTGAAAATGTCTGTGAAGACATCAGTGAGTTCTGCTGCACAGTCTCTCAGTACACGCCCAGGGATGTTGTCAGGACCCGGAGCTTAGCGTGCATTGATCCTGCTGAAGGATCTCCTCACGCTGTCTGGGGTCAGCGTCATCACCTGGTCGCCAGTGGTGCTGTTTTGTTACTCAAAGCGAGAGAAGAAGGTGTTTAGCTCGTTCAGCAGAGAGATGTTGTTGTCACAGGTCTGTGGTGGGGGCTTGTAGTCGCTGAATTCATGGGCTATCCTCCTGGAGTGCTGTCTCTTAACCTCTCTGATGCCACGTGACAGGTTGGCCCTAGCTGTTCTCAGGCCCACCTCATCTTTAGCTCTGAAGGCAGTGTTCCGTGTCTTCAGGATTCTGTAGAGCTCCTCTGTCATCCACGGCTTCTGGTTGGCCTGGACAGTGATGGTTTTTGTGACCGTTACATCATCAATACACTTGTTGATGTAGGCAGTGACAGTCTCGGAGTACTCCTGGAGGTCAGTGGTGTTATTGAATGTGGCAGCCTGCTTAAACATGTCCCAGTCAGTTGTTTTGAAGCAGTCTTGAAGAACCTCTGATAATCCTTCTCGCCACACTATAATCTGTTTGTGAACTGGTTTGGCGACTTTAATGATTGTTCTGTATGCAGGCATTAGCATGACAGTAATGTGATGTGATGCTCCGAGGTGGGGGAGGGCTTTGTAAGCTCCCCTCTACTTTGTGGGTTGTAATGAACAAAATAGATCGAATAATACCCAGTTTTTGTAATTTTTTCTTTTTTTTCCCACTATTTTGTTTAAGATAGATGTAAGAAATAATAAAGTTAATTTTATCACACTAAGTCTTGGCATTATCATGTAATGAGACTTTTTTTTTATTTCCATCCCCAGAAATTGCGGATGTCAGGGTGGGACATTCAGTGCATTTGGATTTCTCCTAAGTCATTTCTTTCATTTCCTTTAATAAAATCCTGAATTTTGGTGCATAACATTTATTTTGGTGTGTCTTCTACAAAATACTACTACTAACACTGCAAGTATAATTCCCTTAATCCACCACGATGCAATGGAAACATTTACTAACATTCGTTACACCTTCTGTCCAAGCAGTTACGAACGTTAAACTATGATTCTAAAGAAAACAGAGATATAATTTTTCCATGTAATTATATGAGTAGCAAAACGATAAAAACATCTTGTGTGGTTTAAATGATCATATGTGTGGCTATATGATAAATTGTTAATAAATTGAAAAAAAAAAAAAAGGGGCAGAGATTTTCTGTCCAAAAATCATAACGCTCGTACATTTTATTCTGATGCTGAATTTCCATCTTCTAATGTCTCAACGGTTCTCATGTGAGATATAAGATTGTTTAGGTCACGCTTGTTCTGCATCGGAGAAAGAACAACAGGATTTAACGGATTTCATAAAATATGGGTAAGTTTGTGGCTTCTGTCCAAAAGTTTACGAACTTTAAAATGATACAAACGTGGTAAACTTTGGTTAAGTAAACATTAAATAGGATCATTGTGGCGAGAAAGGATAAAAGAGTGTGCTAGTCAGATGATTGCTAGTGGTTACGGACCGAGAGGGGCGTCGTGTTCATCGTGAAAGAGCATGCATGCATGATGGTTGTATACATTTTGACAGATTCTGCACATCTTGTTCGTAAATTAGACTGATATTTTTAGTCTGTCCAACTTCGAACGTTGTTTTCTGAGTATTTTTGACTGAATAAGCTGTTCATGAAAGTGAGCAGCATCAATGAATTTGCTCACTTTTTCCCTTTTTTTTTATTTTTTGTCCAATGTTCGTAAGAATATAGCTTAGGCTGCCGAAGTTAACATGTTAATAGTATGTTAATGTCACACTGTGACTTTTTGGGGGCGGAACCAAAAGTGGCGAAGGTTGGTTCCGCCCGAAGATGGTTTCCGCCCGGCCCGTATATTACAAACACCGGAACTTCCGGGAAACTCCCGGAGGCAAATTGGGCTGTACGAGGCACAGGTGAGGACAATAAACGCGGCGATCGTGGATTGGACAATGGAGAGAACAGGAAGGGTATAAAAAGAGTCTCAGAAATTCAAACAGGAGTTGGAGTTGAATCGTTTCAGGCCGATCCGGCGGGCAGTGTAGAGGTTTGGGCAGAGGATCTTCACGGGGTGAAGAAGGAGACAAGGACACTAGTAACTGGGCTGAGTATACAACATTTATTGATGTTTGATGAGACCATCTATATATAAACTACTGATGTGTTGGAGTCACAGTCATAGGAAGTACTCACCGGAAGTAACGTCAAGGGCGATCTCCAGCAACGGAAAACCGATGGTGTGAAGAGGATTGGACAGCTAGAAGGAGAAGGAGACAAAGGAAGAGTGTTATCGTTCATTTGTGAGTACTATTGGACAGTGCATTGTACATCATTGGGGAGAGTGCATTATCCAGCGTATGTTGTGAGCATCTGGTAAATAGGCCAGCGGCCCCATTACGGAGCAGAGTCTTGGGTGAGCCGGGAAGTACGAGCACAGGAAGCCGCAAGCAGTCGTGACGGCAACGTTATTCCTCCGGCCCTTCATCTATCAACAACGCCCAACGAAACCCCAGGATAAGTCCTAGTAAACCGTGGTTCTGACCCTATTTCACGTAGAGTGTGTGGAGTGCAGTGGGTGAGTCCTTGTCTTTGCTGTGAGTGCGTACACTTGAAATCTTGCAGTGGTATGCTGTGGTTGTGTTGTCAGTAGCCACCCTGGACTGGATGAGTCGTGGGGGAGACCAGTGACCGTTGAGGCTGGTGAAGCGCCATTTTCATCTAAATGCCATTTTTCGACCCCTGCATGGAGACCCAAATGTAACGTCCTGTCTAGACCCTTTCAGAATACCCTGGCTCTGTGGAAGCGGTGGTGAAGAATACACGTAAGCAAGACTGGTGTGAGTAAAAGCCAAAAATTATACCTATATGCAAGGAGGAAGTTTTACTGTTGCAATTTAGCTGTGTGGATTTACTTTACCTGTTGTGGAGCCTCTTCAAAGGTTCACCCCGGTCCAGATCCCTTAAACTGCAAATAGAAGAGAGGAGAGGGAAGCGTTCGGCCCGGTGCGACAGTGTTTAACTTTCCCCGACGCACAAGAAATCCCTGTGGAGGCCTGCGCTACGACGATTACTACTCCAGATCTGACAGTTCATCTACTTACTGTATCGCAGTATTTCACCGTAAGCCCACCGCCCAGGAGAAGTATTCTAGGAGGATAGAGCACCAGTTGCCTGTGAAATACCTACCTTTGTCCATTGCTACGAATCACTAAAGTGAGAATAGAGCCCCAGTTGCCTGTGGAATACTTACCTTTGTCCATTGCTGCGAATCACTAAAGTGAGAATAGAGCCCCAGTTGCCTGTGGAATACTTACCTTTGTCCATTGCTACGAATCACTAAAGTGAGAATAGAGCCCCAGTTGCCTGTGAAGTACCTACCTGTGTTGTCCCCCGCAGTTTGAGTGACCTCTCTCTTGCAGTGCCATTGGAGTTCTGTGTCGCGGGTTGGCGCTCACCTCGGAGTGTGCAGAAGGGGAGGCGCCGCCCGAGCACCCTGTACGAAGAGATCGGAGGAACAAGTCGTTTATCAGCCAGTCGTATGGACCCAAGTAACAGGTAGCCACTCTCACCGGATCGATTACTCATTGTGTGTTTCACTCTGCCTTCAGGAGAAAAGAAGGGCGCCACGAGTCAACAAAAGCCCAAAGGGACATACTAACCCTCGCCGCATAGTCCTCTCCGGCCCCTTTCTCCTCCTGCTGAACAGAGACGATAATTTTAAGATTTACCTCCCCCTCCCTGAATTATTTTAATTAATTTAAATAAAGTTGTTTTAATATTACTTGCGCTTGGTCTGTCTGGTCATTGGGGTTGCTTTGAGACCTCCTCGAGGTGGAAACTAGGAAGGGGCGTGACTTGCAACATCTGTGGTCCGCTCCGACCTGTGACATTAACACAATCTTACTTACGCCATTCGAATAAACTGTCGGCGTTAATCGCATAGATTTTTAAACAACTGGGCTATAATGTTAAGAAACGCGCAGATTTTCCGCCAAAAAAACTGATGGCACACAATAAAGCTAGTTTAAACATTAGCTTTGTGGTAAAATGAAGCTCCACAGCTTGTCAAGTGTACCTTCATCATGTCCAAATTATGTAGTCCACAGGCGATGCGCAAGGTTACTTTCAGTTCCACTGGAGCTCCGTTTGATGGCAGCTAGAGTGTACCGTGAATTTGTGCTCATTTCCTTGCCTGTATTGGTCGATTAGTCATGCGATTCAAGTGTAGCCGACAGTGTAGCACATCATGCCTAATAAATGTCTTAAGTAGCCTATTCATTATTTTAAAAGGCAGGCCTAATATGAAATCAAAAAACTTTTCCAAATACTATGTAGGCCACCATTCATGCAGCATCAGATGTAAATTGCAGCCTATCATAGAGAAGATGATATTCTTATCTTGTAATTGAAAGGACATGGAGACTAACATCATTATTCATATTTCAGATTCTTAATTTTAAGAAGTATATTCAAGAAATGAAACTATTTAGCTATTCTGTAAATTAAGTTTGCTGTGGTGTTCAGATCATATAATTAAACATATAATTATAAATCAATCAATCAATCACCTTTATTTATATAGTGCTTTAAACAAAATACATTGTGTCAAAGCACTGAACAACAATCATTTGGAAAACAGTGTGTCAATAATGCAAAATGATAGTTAAACGCAGTTCATCATTGAATTCAGTGATGTCATCTCTGTTCAGTTAAATAGTGTCTGTGCATTTATTTGCAATCAAGTCAATGATATCGCTGTAGATGAAGTGACCCCAACTAAGCAAGCCAGAGGCGAAAGCGGCAAGGAACCGAAACTCCCCATCGGTGACAGAATGGAGAAAAAAACCTTGGAAGAAACCAGGCTCAGTTGGGGGGTCAGTTCTCCTCTGACCAGACGAAACCAGTAGTTCAATTCCAGGCTGCAGCAAAGTCAGATTGTGCAGAAGAATCATCTGTTTCCTGTGGTCTTGTCCTGGTGCTCCTCTGAGACAAGGTCTTTACAGGGGATCTGTATCTGGGGCTCTAGTTGTCCTGGTTTCCACTGTCTTTCAGGGCAGTTGAGGTCCTTTCTAGGTGCTGATCCACCATCTGGTCTGGATACGTACTGGATCTGGGTGACTGCAGTGATCCTCTGATCTGGATACATACTGGATCTGGTGGCTACGGTGACCTCGGAACAAGAGATCTAATGATGTAGGAGGTACATAGGGTGTTATGTGAAGTGTTTCCGGTTCCGGTTTACCAAATTAATGCAGCCTAAAAATCCTTTAACGGATTAGGATATTAAAAGCATATTAGTATGTTATGTGTATGCCAGGTTAAAGAGATGGGTCTTTAATCTAGATTTAAACTGCAAGAGTGTGTCTGCCTCCCGAACAATGTTAGGTAGGTTATTCCAGAGTTTAGGCGCCAAATAGGAAAAGGACCTGCCGCCCGCAGTTGATTTTGATATTCTAGGTATTATCAAAGAGTTTTGAGAACGTAGCGGACGTAGAGGAGTATAACGTAAAAGGAGCTCATTCAAATACTGAGGTGCTAAACCATTCAGGGCTTTATAAGTAATAAACAACATTTTAAAATCTATACAATGTTTGAAAGGGAGCCAGAGCAGTGTTGACAGGACCGGGCTAATATGGTCATACTTCCTGGTTCTAGTAAGAACTCTTGCTGCTGCATTTTGGACTACCTGTAGTTTGTTTACTAAGCGTGCAGAACAACCACCCAATAAAGCATTACAATAATCTAACCTTGAAGTCATAAATGCATGGATTAACATTTCTGCATTTGACATTGAGAGCATAGGCCGTAATTAAGATATATTTTTGAGATGGAAAAATGCAGTTTTACAAATGCTAGAAACATGGCTTTCTAATGAAAGATTGCGATCAAATAGCACACCTAGGTTCCTAACTGATGACGAAGAATTAACAGAGCAACCATCAAGTCTTAGTGTTCAAGGTTATTACAAGCAGAGTTTTTAGGTCCTACAATTAACACCTCTGTTTTTTTCTGAATTTAGCAGTAAGAAATTACTCGTCATCCAATTTTTTATATCGACTATGCATTCCATTAGTTTTTCAAATTGGTGTGTTTCACCGGGCCGCGAAGAAATATAGAGCTGAGTATCAACAACATAACAGTGAAAGCTAACACCATGTTTCCTGATGATATCTCCCAAGGGTAACATATAAAGCGTGAAGAGTAGCGGCCCTAGTACTGAGCCTTGAGGTACTCCATACTGCACTTGTGATCGATATGATACATCTTCATTCACTGCTACGAACTGATGGCGGTCATATAAGTACGATTTAAACCGTGCTAATGCACTTCCACTGATGCTAACAAAGTGTTCAAGTCTATGCAAAAGAATGCTGTGGTCAATTGTGTCAAACGCAGCACTAAGATCCAATAAAACTAATAGAGAGATACACCCACGATCAGATGATAAGAGCAGATCATTTGTAACTCTAAGGAGAGCAGTCTCAGTACTATGATACGATCTAAATCCTGACTGGAAATCCTCACATAAACCATTTTTCTCTAAGAAGGAATATAATTGTGAGGATACCACCTTTTATAGTATCTTGGACAGAAAAGGGAGATTCGAGATTGGTCTATAATTAACAAGTTCTCTGGGGTCAAGTTGTGTTTTTTTTTTATGAGAGGCTTAATAACAGCCAGTTTGAAAGTTTTGGGGACATATCTTAATGACAATGAGGAATTAATAATAGTCAAAAGAGGATCTATGACTTCTGGAAGCACCTCTTTTATTATGGAAGCATATGGGTAGCATTATTCAATTTGGGATGTAATATGCTAAATGACAATGCAATATGTAAAATGGCAAGGCATTTCTGTATTTACATTTACATTTTCCAATACATTTGTGCAACGTTTGGTGCGAAAGGAAAATGAAAGTTTCATTTGCCATTTCCTACACCAGTTTTAATATGTAAAATGAATATTAATTTTAACGCTTTATAAGTTGCAAAATTCAAATGAAAATGTATTACAGAAATGATTAGATATGTCTAACACGTTCAAGCAAAAACTGTGGCAAAATGATCATTTAAATGCTATTTTTCTTAAATGCATTAACACTCACAGTCAAGACACTTATGATTGCATTTTCATTCAATGACCCGCAATGAATGTAGCAAAATTCTATGGAAGCATATGGGTAGCATTATTCAATTTGGGATGTAATATGCAAAATGACAATGCAATATGTAAAATGCCAATGCATTTCTGTATTTACATTTACATTTTCCAATACATTTGTGCAACGTTTGGTGCAAAATGAAAATGAAATTACATAATTTTCATTTGCCATTTCCTACACCAGTTTTAATATGTAAAATGAATATTAATTTTAACGCTTTATAAGTTGCAAAATTCAAATGAAAATGTATTACAGAAATGATTAGATATGTCTAACATGTTCAAGTAAAAACTGTGGCAAAATGATCATTTAAATGCTATTTTTCTTAAATGCATTAACACTCACAGTCAAGACACTTACGATTGCATTTTCATTCAATGACCCGCAATGAATGTAGCAAAATTCAATGTGCACATTGAAATGCATTCTGAGCCGATGACGTCTACGCCCCCTCCCGCCCTGTCAATCACTGCGTGAACAAGACGGGGCTTACAGAAGGTCAGAGACTTAAAATCTCAAAAAGAGGATTCAAGTGAGAAAACATGGACAAGACAGTTGGTCCGCGTACGTTTTGATCATTTCGGTTTATGGCTTCAATATTTCATTCACACTTGTGAGTGGAGCTGAAACGCTGCTTTCATCTGATTGGTCGAATCGCTCCGTCTTTTTATTCTTTCAGTCAGAATAAGAGTCAGTGCGAGTAAAGCACTGTAATGCCAGAAAGCACCGCTCACTGTTAATTAGAATAATGTTTGAATCAGATGTAGCTGGGCACATAATTCGTGCTGTTGAGCCCTGCAAATTATTTCTAGGTTGTAGTATTGTATGAATATTGTCCCACTGATAAATACAGTGCAAATAGTTCTATCTCTTTGGATAAAAGTGAAGTGGAAATAAAAACCAATATTAGACTGAACAGTTCCATGTCTGTAAAATTTACCACTCTCATATTTTAAGTCATAACGCACTATGTATGTGTGTGTGTGTCATTAATAAATAATTGTAAAAATTAATATAGTTAAATTTCTAAATAAAAATAGTAAAATTAGCTCTATGCTGCTCAGTGCTCCTGTAGCCTACCCCAGAGCGCCCTCTCGCGGCTGTAGATGGTAATGTTTTCTCTTGGTCCTGAATAAATGCGATTTATAGTCCAGTGCGACTTTTTTTATTTATTATGAGAGTAATTGACACAGACTAGAACTTTATTGTTTCAGCCAATTCAGCAGATCTTCAGACTCGTCCGACTTGTGTTGCTTGTATAACTGGCCAGACTTACCTTCCCAAAAAATCCTATTTATTTTTATTTCATAAATGTAACTATATTTATTTTCACTTCACTGTTATCCAAAAAGACAGAACTATTTGCACTGTATTTATCAGTGGGACAATATTCATACAATACTACACGTCTCAGCAGCACGAATTATGTGCCCAGCTACATCTGATTCAAATATTATTCTAATTAACAGTGAGTGGTGCTTTCAGACATTACAGTGCTTTACTCGCACTGACTCTTATTCTGACTGAAAGAATAAAAAGACCGAGCTGAAGCCGGAGCGATTCGACCAATCAGATGAAAGCAGCGTTTCAGCTCCGCCCACAAGTGTGAATGAAATATTGAAGCCATAAACCGAAATGATCAAAACCTACACGGGGCAAAACTGTCTTGTCCATGTTCTCTCACTTGAATCCTCTTCTTGAGTCTTGAGTCTCTGACCTACTGCAAGCCCCGTCTTGTTCACGCAGTGATTGACAGGGCGGGAGGGGGCGTAGACGTCATCGGCTCAGAATGCATTTTCAATGTGCACATTGAATTTTGCTACATTCATTGCGGGTCATTGAATGAAAATGCAATCGTAAGTGTCTTGACTGTGAGTGTTAATGCATTTAAGAAAAATAGCATTTAAATGATCATTTTGCCACAGTTTTTGCTTGAACGTGTTAGACATATCTAATCATTTCTGTAATACATTTTCATTTGAATTTTGCAACTTATAAAGCGTTAAAATTAATATTCATTTTACATATTAAAACTGGTGTATGAAATGGCAAATGAAACTTTCATTTTCCTTTCGCACCAAACGTTGCACAAATGTATTGGAAAATGTAAATGTAAATACAGAAATGCCTTGCCATTTTACATATTGCATTGTCATTTAGCATATTACATCCCAAATTGAATAATGCTACCCATATGCTTCCATATACCTGTGATGCAAAGCTGAATTTTCAGCATCATTATTCCAGCCTTCAGTGTCACATGTAACATCCAGTCTATCACATGATCATTTAGAAATCATTCTAATATTCTGATTTATTATGAGTGTTGGAAACAGTTCTGCTGTCTAATATATTTGATCAATAAAAGGTTAAAAAGAACTGCATTTATTCAAAATAAAAATAACATTTCTAATAATATATATTCTAATAATACATTTCTTTACTATAACTTTTTATCAATATAACTCATCCTTGCTGAATAAAAGTATTGATTTTATAAAAAAATAAAGAAAAAAAATTACTGACCACAAATTACTGACCAGTAGTGTATATTGTTATTACTAAATATTTATATTTTAAAAACATAGTTTTTTTTTTTTTTACTTTTTATTCATCAACGTATCCTAAAAAAGTATCACATGTTCTGAAAAAATATTAAGTAGCAGAACTTTTTCCAACTTTGATAATTAATCATCATATTAGAATAATTTCTAAAGGCTCATGTGATGATGATCCTAAAAATTAAGATTTGCATCACAGAAATAAATGATCATTTAAAGTATTATAAATTTAAAAACAAATATTTTAAATTGTAATAATATATCACAATATTACTTTTTTTCTGTATTTTTGATAAAATAAATGCAGGCTTGATGAGCAGAAGAAACTTTCAAAAACATTAAAAATAGTAATGTTTCCAAACTTTTGGTCTGTACTGTATATAAATGGCTTTTCTTTATTTTTTTCAGAAATTATGGCAGGTCTCCTCAAGTTGAGGCTTCTCTCTATGGAGCGTCCTGGAAGAGAGAGAAACCTACCAAGAAATGAGAATGGTCCAGATGTGGTTTCAAGAACAAGTAAAGCTGCTGCTGGAATGCGGTGGTACTGGGATAAGTTAAAACAGAACCCTGAATTGTATGCACTACATAGATTGGCAGAGCAACAGAGATTGAGGGAGTATGAGAAGGTATAGAGAACGCCAGAAAGAGAATCTTCAAAGGGGTGAGGAAACACAAGGTGTCATGTCAAGAAAGCCTCAAACTAGGAGTGAACTGGAAAAAATAGCCGCAAGAAGGGAATACTTTAAGAACAAGAAGCGTGAACAGAGAGCTAGGATGTCTGCACAAAAGAAAAGACGAGAGAGAAAAGGATCGCAACAGGAAAAGGGTGTTAGCAGAAATGAAGAAAGCCTCAAGCATCAATAACAATCCACCTAATCACACGGGGGCTGCAACACCTGCTAATCAGGAATCTAATCCGGTTACAATACAGTGTCAGCTAAATGCAACACCTGTTTTGTCTACCAGTTCTGGGTACAAAACTGATTTTTCTAGAAGGAAGGCAACCTGGAGGATAAAAGGCTTATGCCAAAAAGTCCACAGAAGTATGGCACAATAGTAGCTGGCTTAGTTGCCTCTGCAAGCCGCAAAAAAAAACTGCTCTCCATGACATGATGCTTGGTGGTAAGGACAAGGATGTGGATTCTGTTTTGGGATATGTGAAGATAACTTGCAAACAGATGTCCACAGCCAATAGAAGAATGTTTAATGCCAATCTTGCAGCCATCCTTGGATCTGCCAGTAAGCAAGTCAGGGATGCCTCTAGCAGAAAGTTAGGAATATCACAGAAGATCATTAGGAAATATGATCGTCTGAGAAAAGCAGGGCATGATCCAGAACAACGTAAAAAACGTTGTGATGCAGTAAGTGATGCAATTTGGCTTTCTGTGCAAGAATCAACCACACTGCCTCACAAGAAAACAGTCAGCAAACGAACTGGCTTACAGAAGCAAATCCTGCAGAAAAGCATGAAGTCCACATACTCTGCCTGGCAAAATGAGAATCCCAACATGTAGTTGTGTTTCAGCAAGTTTTGCACACTCCGACCAAGCCACATTTTGCCCTATGTAAAAGCCCATTTGAACCAATACCTTTGTGAATATTGTGAGAACATGGACTTGAAGTTAAAAGGTGATAAACCAGGTTTTCCAAGCAAAAAATCTGGACTGCAAAATCAGAGATCGATACCATGCAAGTGACATCACCATCTGTCCACCTTCAGATGATGCCAGAAAGCTTCACAAGTTACAGTGTATTGACCGAAAATGTCAAGAATGCGGTGTTGATGCTGTAGGAGCATATCTGCAACCACTAGATGTAGCAGCAGAAAATGAAGTCTCCTGGCAGGTCTGGGGAAATACTACAGTGCGTGGAAATCTTAGGAAGGCCCTACTACCCAGGTCTGGCCAGCTTAAAGAATTGATCCAGGAGATGAAAAGTGAGCTCAAGATCTTACCCAATCATCTTTTTCAAGCTAAATGGCAGCAGCAGAAGTTCTGGGAAATAGTGAAAAATCCCCCCAAAGATTCAGTTGTCTGTATTATGGACTTCGCTGAAAATTATACTTGCCTTTTACAGAACGAGGTACAGAGTGCCCACTGGCCTAAAGTCCAGGTTACAAATCACATGGTAGTGTGTTTCTACTCTTGTTCTTGTGGTGATCCAGAGCTAGTACTAGATTCAGTGATAATGGTGTCAAATGATGCCAAGCATGATTCCCATGCTGTCGCAGTATTTGATAACACTGTCACTGATCATCTAAAAAATGTTCGCCAACTCGCATTGTCCAGGATGATTCAGTTCACAGATGGATGTAGTGGACAATACAAGTCTAAAACTCCTTTTGTTGACATTTCCTTTGGTCAGCAGGATCTAGATTTGGATGTAGAAAGACACTTTTTTGGGTCTCTTCATGGTAAGTCTCCATGTGATGGGGAAGGGGGCGTGGTGAAATCTGCAGCAGCTCGTACCGTCAAGGCTAGTGATGAAATCATCAACTCTCCAGAATCTTTCTTTAGATTTTGTGAGAAAGAACTGTCAAAGCCTGCTCTTCTAGATTCTGGTACCTGCAATCATTCCAGGCGATGTTTCTACTTTGTACCTCTTGAGCAAGTTGTTCGTGAACGCCAAGACCGGGTTGATGTTGGGACTGTTCCAGGGACAAGACAAATTCATGTTGTTCGAGGTCGTGAGCCGTATAGTGTCCAGACTCGCAGGTTATCCTGCTTCTGCAAAGCATGTGAAGAGGACAGAGGAGAGTGTTCTGATAGGTCATACACAGGTCCCTGGGTTGATAGGGTAATCAAGCTGAAGAAACAGCCACATGCAGATCCATCCCTGGACATCTCTGGTATATCAGGTGAGGTAAAAGCCCTCTCAGCTTCTCTTCAAAAAGTGTCCTACACATCAAAACTAAAAGATCATACTTTGTCATAGGGGTTACAACTGGAAATTTTTGAAACGATTATAATGTAATTTAAGCTTTGATATTAACACTCATTTATTTCAATTTCAGCACTGTTTCCAAGCCCAGACACCAATGTAGGTGATCTTGCAGAAATGGGTGATCTAGTAGATGATCTCATAGAAGACTTAGAAAGTGGTCATTTCCAGCTTGAGGTGAGTACAGATACTAAGTGTTAAAAAAATATATATTTTTACATGATTGTTCAATTGCTAAAAATGTATTAAATTGTATACCTGTATTCAATCACCACGATACCTACACATCATTGATATCGTACAGATTTTTTAACAAAACAAATCTTTCACATCACTTTCAGGATCGAAGTGCTGCAACAAATGTACATGAGACTGACCCTGTTGTTGTAGCTGGCTGCTCCCAAACACAGCTGAAACACAGTATTTGTCCGGCAGAACGCCTACCCATCTGTCTCCGGTGAGTTTCTAGTCTGTCTCTATCCCCTTGATAATACATATCACATAGATCACATCATTATAGATAATAGGCATATTGTCTCAGCGTTTTTTTTTCTTTTTCTATGCATAGGCCAGTATTTTGTAGCCTACAGAGACCAACTGCTTTTTTTTTTTTTTTGCCCAACTTAACCAATTAAAACCACACAGAACTGATTACATGATGGAATTGTATAAATGGGAAAATAATTGAGAAGGGTCTGGCTGCAGACATGATGCACTCTCAGACACACGCATGCGCACTGTTTTAAGTGCACGAACAGGCCACTCAACGTCATACATAGGATTTACCGGTCGTACAGAAATTATTGTAAGTATATTTATTTTATTCTTTCAAGATTAAGTTGAAGTAAAAGTGTTGTTTTAGGTAAATGTTTTGAAAACTACACTAATATGTATCTCATATATCCTGCACGCACAGGTCTTTCGACGTAAACAACGTACGTTAGAGGATTCAACGACAGCAAATAAATTATTGTAAGTATATTCACTGTATCCAGAGACAAAGGACTTTGCTGTATCTCATTCATACAAGATTAAATAGATGTAAAAGTAGTGTTTTAATCTATAAGATAATCTTATCGAAAACTATTCTGATTTCTGTCTGATCTATCATGTTTGTGTTAATTGGATACCTATTCTTCATACAGTAAATTAGTGAGGAACTATCTAATTTGTTTAATTTGTTGGAAAAAAAATAGTGTTTTACTGGCTTTGGGGGAGGTGTTCCGTAATATTATTTAATATGAAGATGGAATCTTTAAAATAACAAGTAATTTTAATGTTGTTAACAATGGTTCTTTAAAATGAGTGATATATAGAATACGACTCTTTGACGAATTGACAAAATGAAAATTATACACATCAGAATTATTTTAACTTCTGTCTCCTAAATGTATGCTTACAGATGCATCAATCCGTAATCTTGGCAGGTGTAAAGCACCTGATACCAAAGTGCACATCTTGTTGCACATTGTATCATTGCCCCTTGTGCCCTACACTGAATCCAATGATTAAAAAGAGTTCAGGCTCACTGGGAAGTCCATTTAAAAAATGAGATCATATTCCAAGGTAAGATTAGTGTATTAAATTATTACAATTTGTCTTTTTGAAGCACTTCAAAATGGTTCTTTATGTATGAGAAGACCATTCAAGACACATTTCAAACTTACTCTTGTACACACTATTGTCACATACACAGACACACAACTGTATGGCTCTTATCGGTTACGGTTTATTATGAGCAACAGTTAACACATCCGACACATGTGGAAGTCAGTAAACATCTGCGACACACTCTCTAGTGCCGTCGCCTCTTGCATTACGTCATACACCCAAATGCCTTATGGGTAATGTAGTACATCCCAACACATCTCCCCTCCAACAGAGATACATTTTAAAGTGCAGAATGCAATCTTCATTTTAACAGAACTATCCCCACATAACTCATTAGTCAATATCAGTTAACTTATGAACCATAGCCAAAGGGAAAGTGCATTCAATAAACAAATTACTGTGGCTTGTATACTGTTGAACTTCAAACATTTTGCACCACATTAAGAAATCTGAAATGCAGAAACATTAACAGGAATGCTGTTTCATAAACATCTAATTATGCATTGAATACCCTTTTGCCATTATCAGTACTTTCTGACTTTTTGTCTCCCTCCACTTCTAGTCTCTGTAACGAACTGGCAGTTTTATTAACCTGCCACTAGAGGTCATTTTAGAACCAGGAACAGAGTCAGGTGGAATTTGCTCTGCATTCATGACAGGAACAGAATGCTCCTGTGTGTTTTGCGCAGGTGGTATGGGTGTAGAACTGTCCACATTATTCTTTCCAAAATCAGTTTCTGTGGGCTCTACCAATTGGAGGTGACGCCTGTTACGTCTTAACACAGCTCCACTTTGTGTCTGAACAAGATAGGATCGTGGCTCCTTTGTTTTCCTCACCACTGTTCCTGATGTGCACCATGCTTTCTCCCCATCCAACTTTAAGAGAACTTGATCTCCTGGGTTTAAGCAGGGAAGCGTACGAACAGAATGTCTTTTGTCAAAGAAGTGTTTGTAAGCTGCTTTAGCTTTTTTGTCCTTTTCCAATACCCGCTCAAAGCTGATATGGCGTGGACGCAAAGTCTTCTCAAGGACAGGCAGTGTAGTGCGAATTTGTCGTCCCAACATCAGCTGAGCAGGGCTTGCACCAGTGGCAGTAACTGGAGTGGCTCTGTAACTCAAAAGTGCCAATTGAGGGTCAGGTTGACGTAAGATATGTTTCGCTGTCTGGACAGCCCGCTCAACAGTCCCATTTGACTGTGGGAAGTGTGGGCTGCTAGTAACATGATGGATGCCCCAGCTCTTACAAAAGTCTGCAAAGTCCATGCTGCTGAACTGGGTACCATTATCTGAGTGTAACTCATGCGGAATCCCCCACCTAATGAACATCCCTTTTAGCGTAGTGATCACACTGCGGCTGCTAGTGCGGCTTAAATGTGCAAGTTCAATGTCTCTAGAATAGTAATCCACGACCACTAAATAGTTCTTACCTCCATATTCACACAGATCCGCTCCTATGGTGTGCCAAGGACTGGGAGGAAGTGGAGTGGTAATGAGGGGCTCTTTCCTCTGAGTAGGTCTGTGCTCGTGACAGAAGGCACATTGAGAAACTGTCGTCTGAAGATCTTTTCCGATGCCAGGCCACCAGACTGACATTTTGGCCCGTTCTCTGCATTTATTTAGTCCCAGGTGACCCTCGTGCAAGCGAACAAGAATCTCACGCCGTTGTGCAGTAGGAACCACAATCCTGTCACCATGTAAAAGCAGACCCTCGGCCCTGCACAATGATGCCCGTTCTGCATGGTAAGCCTTAAGCTCCGACGGGACATGGTGTGGCCAGCCTTCATTAATGAAACGCATTACTTCCCTCATAGTAGGGTCTGTGGATGTGGCCTCACGAATGGCGTCCAGCTTTGCCTCTGATATTGGCTTAGTTTGAATCACAGCCTCCACATAAGCGCGCACATCACCTTCAGTATCAGGAACTCCTGTTCCAGTTAAGGGGTTGCGCGAGAGCGCATCGGCCACGACAAGTGATTTTCCTGGGACATGCACTGCTTTGACATTGAAACGCATCAGGCGCATCAGCAGACGTTGACAGCGCAGAGGTGTTTTGTCCAGATCATAAGTGTTAATCAGGGGGACCAATGGCTTATGGTCCGTTTGCAGTGTAAACTCAGCAAGACCCAGCAAATAACACGCAAGCCGCTCACATGCCCAGACAGCAGCGAGGCATTCCTTTTCGATTTGAGAGTATTTTAACTCAGCACTTGACAGGGTTCTGGAGCAGAAAGCCACCGGAAGTAGTTTATCATCATGGATTTGCAGAAGAGTGGCGCCCAATCTGAAACTGCTGGCATCTGCAGACACAATGGTAGGTTTTGTGATGTCATAAAAAGCTAAAACCGGAGCTGAAGACAGCATTGTCTTTATGTTGTTAAAGGCCTGCTGTTGTTGTGTGTCCCACAGCCATGCAGAATCTTTCTTTAACAGTTCATTGAGTGGGTGCAGCACCGTCGACAAGTCTGGAAGAAACTTTCCAAGGTAATTGACCATACCTAATACCTGTCTGAGTTGGGTGAGGTCTTTGGGGCATGGCAGGTCTGTAATTGCTTTCACCTTGTCTGGATCAGGTTTTACTCCATCGCCACTAATTATGTGTCCAAAGAAAATGATTTCTTCCTTACTAAAATGACATTTGTCCTTGTTGAGCTTTAATCCAGACTCCTGGATTGTCTGTAAAACTGCCTCCAGATTCTTATCATGTGTCTCTTGGTCTCTGCCATACACCAGAACATCGTCCATGACTACTACACAGCCTTCATGTCCCTCCAGTAGCTTGGTCATTTCCCTCTGGAAGATTTCTGGAGCAGATGTGATTCCAAAGGGAAGTCTCTGGAAACAAAATCTGCCTCTTGGAGTGATAAATGTTGTGAGTATTGAACTACTGTAATCCAACGGGATTTGCCAAAATCCTGAGGAAGCGTCCAACGTTGAGAAAACTTTAGCTCCTGTCAGTTTTACGGCAACATCCTCCAAAGTGGGCAGTATGAATTTTTCCCTCTTCACAGCTTTGTTGAGGCGCTTCAAGTCTACACATATCCTGACTTTCCCATTTTTCTTAACTACTGGGACCATTGGGGCACACCAATCAGTAGGCTGAGTGACTTCTCGTATTATCTGCATAGACTGCATCCTCTGTAGCTCTTCATCTACTTTTTGCATTAAGGGAAAGGGCACCCTCCTTGGTGTAGCCAAGCTATAGGGTTGTACATCTGGCTTAAGTTCAATTTTTATTGGTTTACAGTTCAGACAGCCAATTTCTCCAAAAAGTTCGGCATGAATGTGATCTGCTCTGGCTACTAATCTCATAGCACAGGCTGCACTTCTGCTGAGAAGGTTGTGTGTATAACGTCCATCCACTACATAAATCCAAAACTGATGACGACTTGTGTTTCTTTTAATCTCAGCTAAGAATTTTCCTATTGTTTCCACATTGCCACCAGGACTGTTAAGCTGTATTTCCGTTTTGGTCAACGGGGGGCGCTGTGGGAGCCCTTGGTACGTCTCCTTGGACATAATTGTGATGTCAGCCCCAGTGTCTATTTTGAAAGATACCGTTTTACCGCACACTGGAAGACTTACCAGCCAATCAGACTCTGAATCACTTTTCTCAATGCTGCCAAGAAAATAAGCCTCACTGTCATCCTCTTCTTTATATTGCAAATGTACAGCTCTCACAGCCTTACTTTGACAGGCAGCAGCAAAATGTCCCAGTCTCCTGCATTTGCGGCATTGTTTATTATATGCGGGGCACTCGCGTGGCCTATGACATCTATTGCAGCGTGAACACATTTTCTCTCCTGTCTGCTTATCACTTTGCTGTCCTGTATTGTTTGTTCTCTTACCAGCATTATAGTGTTTAACTCCTCTGGACCGCTGCTGTAACGCAGCCACCTCCGCAGACATCACTACAGCCGAGTTTTGTGTTTTTATAAGCTCTGCCTGGCGGGCCATCTGCACTGCTCTCTCCAGTGTCAATTCGCTTTCCATCTGAAGCCTTTGTGACACTCCCCGGTCTGCTATCCCTATAACCAGTCTGTCTCGAATGTGTTCGTCTTTCTGTGCTCCAAACTCGCAATGTTCCGCCAGCTCATATAATCCCCTCACAAAAGCTTCCACTGATTCACCCGTCTTTTGCATACGTTGATGAAAGCATGCGCGTTCATGTATAACATTCCTGCGAGGTATGAAATGGTCGTTAAACTTTTCCACTACGTTCTTATAGTCGCTGGAATGGGAAGCCTCTGTGAACCGAAACGAGGTGAATATTGTCTCCGCCTCCGTCCCCATGGCGTAAAGCAGTGAGTTAACTTGCACATCACCTTCCTCTTTGTCCAACTTAGTAGCGATCCGAAATCGTGCGAAGCGTTGGATCCACAGAGGCCATGCGGAGGGCTGGCTGAAGTCAAACGATTCCGGAGCTTGAAACATTGACATCGTCGTTTATTTAGTGAAGCGGGTACGACGCACTTCTGACACCATGTCACATACACAGACACACAAGTGTATGGCTCTTATCGGTTACGGTTTATTATGAGCAACAGTTAACACATCCGACACATGTGGAAGTCAGTAAACATCTGCGACACACTCTCTAGTGCCGTCGCCTCTTGCATTACGTCATACACCCAAATGCCTTATGGGTAATGTAGTACATCCCAACACAACTATCAAACACTGTTTCATGCACCACTATTCACCTTATTTTCCATGGCAACAACGGTGCCGCCATTGCGCTCGTTTTGTCATCTTACTTCCGGCTGAGGGACCGGATGTAACGTACCTAAGCTAGTGGCTGGCTAGATAACAGAACGCAGAACGAACAGAAGTATGATATATGCTCAGTTAGGGGCTGCATAACAATTGTATTAAAAAATAATTGCACCAACGATTTAGCGAACACATTGTGACGCGGTCGGAGTGCTGTGGTGCACTTTACAATTTACACCCACCACCTAAAGAAGAGAAGCACCTGAGGAAATGGATGAAGGCGCTAAATTTGAAGCGCCAACCCAAGCGCTCTTATGTGTGTTCGTACCATTTCATGGACGGGAAGGCGACTGACGAACACCCTTACCCCGAGAAATGGCTCGACTACGATGTCCCGTTAAAGAGGTCACGCCGGGGATGAAAAGGTTGTCAGATTCGGGTAAGCTAACCTTAACTAGCTATGTGTTTGCTCGCCTAACGTTAGATTTATGAAGTCCGTTCTATGAATACATTTATGATCAGTAACAGGCAGTTAACAAAGTACAACGAATGTTCCATGATGACCATTGTCCACCCATTTATTTAATATTTAGGGTAGTACAAGATATTATAGTACATTACAATAGCTCACATTATTCCTGCTACAGAGATTGCAGGTGATAGCAGGCCAGCTAGCTACATTTCTCATTCAGATACTGACCTACGTTTGAACACTACAGTTAACAGTGTGTATACTGTTTTGTGTCTAATGCATCTCTCTCTCTCACACACACACACACACAGTTCTAAGTTCGGGTCACATAATATATTAATTTTCATGATATATTGTAAGTACTAATGTAAAAATGTTTAATTATTCACACAGATGTATCGATGACCGCCAGTGATGCAGTGGACAGCTGTGAGGGTGATCAGATCCACATGCCCCTGATCTCGCTGAAAGTCACCAGAAGTTACCTGCTGTGATAGTTATTTTTTATGAACCTTTACAAAGTCACCAAAAGTTACCTGCTGTAATAGTTATTATGAACCTTTACAGTGTCACCTGACATTACCTGCTGTAAATAGTTTTTATTTATTTATCTTAATTTGATCTTTTTTTCATCTTTAATCTCTGATTTGAAGGAATAACTCATGTCAAGTTTGCAAGTTAATTCCATCTTGGTTTATTACATATGGAAATTAAATGTTGAAATTTTACAGGATGGTCAGTAGAAGGTGTCTCTTGCTTCCTGAAAACAACAAACACTGATCAGCAAATCACAAATGATTTTATACAACTTATATTAAATTATCCATGTTCTAAAAAACAAATCACAGTCTGTCTCTTGTTTAACACAACTGATTTAAAACAACTTATTTGATATAGTTCTTCACCCACACCCTCTACACCCCACCCCAATTACCTAATATCCTATCCTTAACCTAATTATTCTCATTCCTGCTTAATTACAAAGCTGCAACTATCTTGTTGAAAGCAGCAGGTAGCCTGTCTGAAACTCATCTGACACGAGGAAGCATACACTTAAAATAAAAGGTTTGTAGTCTAGCTACAGTCTTGGCACAGAATTGCTGATTGTGTGGCACATGTAACTTGCTGTGAATGATCCCAGATGAGCAGCTTACAGGCCCTCAGCCCTGTACAGAACATGGCAAACCTAAAATACATTTCAAAGATTTCACAGTTGTCTTATTTCAGAATCATTCATTATTATTACACTTGACGTTTACCTTATTGATTAGACTTGACGTACACCTACCAAATCTTACCTTTACCTTACCTTTTGCATATACACTGCAGAATTAAGAGGCAAGCTGATTTTCTGATCATATTTTTTGGTAAAATTTACCAATTCCAAACCAATCTTAACTATTAATTTTGCATTTAATCTTTTATAAGTGATATATAATCTTTTGTTGGCTTGTTTTATCTGTAAAATAAAATCTGCCTAATAATTATGCATACCTGGATATAAGGCGTTTTTCACTTCCAAGTTCCAGCCTCCTCCTTTTCTAATGTGTAATTGATAAACGTTCACTTACCTTACTCCACTGTGCAATTAAGTTATTAGACAAAATACTTAGTCTGATGATGGTCATCAAACACGTTATTATACTTTTAAACATTTATAACTTCGTGTATATTAACATCACACACACACACACACACAAAACTATCCAGCACCATGCTGAGAGGTTTAGACTGCTCGACTGGCTGGTTGCACGTTCAATTTTAAAAAGACGAAAAAACCCTCGCTGTGTAACAGTACACGACCCACTGTCTCATTATGTAAATACTGGTAAGCCTCGGTACATTTTTTTTAAAATCATTTTTCCTTTCTGCTCCATCAACTCCTCCTGACAGGGCAGTTAAATATATAGGTTAACTCTGGCCACTTCTTCATATCGTCTAACATTACCCACGTTAACAGCGACGATGGATGGGACAATTTGAGACCATTTGATCGTCGTAAGACGTTTTCATCGTGCTCCCAATTTATAAAATAACGTTCTTTGTCATTTCTCCACAGTTATAGCAAACTATAAACAATCGTACAACTACTAAACTAGTAACCGGACGTGCCGTATCGGTTTAGCGGAAGTCGGATGACAAAATGCGGAAATGCGAAGTATTAAAAGTGGGCGGGGCGGAATAAGGTGAATAATAAATGTCTCTCAAACAGAATCAAAGCTTCCACATGCACACTACCAAACTAATTCAGTCCGTGTATCATCTGATCATTGTGATCTATTCATTTTTCTACTCCTACACTGAATTTTTTTTTTTTTTGGTAGTGTGTGCAAGAGTTTGATAGAGCATGTGTGAAATTAGCTTTGATAATGTGTGATCTAGTATATTTGAGAATGACTGAAAGATTGATAGCATGTGTTAGAATAAAGTATGAAATATGTCTCGTATACTAACAGTACTGTATGAAGTTGGATGTTTGGGGTATTTAATCTTTTTCAAATATAACTGTTGTGTTTACATTTATTTTTTTTCCTAATTTTCATACTGTTTATTGTCATGATTCTGCCCTCGTGTCCTTGATTTTTCCTAGTCTTGAGGCAGGATCATGACAGACCCGTGTTTTGTGTACAAGCACATGGCCTTGCCTTTGGGCCATGTGCTTGTGTTGTCTCGTTCCCTTGCCCCGCCCCCCTTGTTAACCTAGTCGTGTCTTGATTGTCCCATCTGTGCCACCTGTCGTGTCTTGATTGTTCCCCCTATTTAGCTTTCCTAGTGTGCTCTGTCTTGCGTCGGTTCATTGAGATTTGTTCATCACTTGTGATTGTACCTGTTCCTGAAGAAGTGTTTTGTATTTCTGTGAGTGTTTGTTTATAGTTAGTGTTCCCGTGCTTTGAGTCTTTGTTTATCCCGTTAACTCAGTCCTGTTCAGTTATTTTGTATTTCCCTAGTCAGTGTTTTCCCCCTCGTGGGTTTTTTGTTTTCCCTTTTTGTTAAATAAATCCTGTGTTTAGTCACTTCCTGTCTGCACCTGAGTTCCTCCTCTACCAAAATCTTGACAGAATGAACCGACCTGAATGGAACTCAGCGGACAGGAGGCAATGCTGGATGCCCGTGCCAGCAGCGTCGAGAGCTGGCGTGCCCGTGCCAGCAGCGTCGAGAGCTGGCGTGCCCGTGCCAGCAGCGTCGAGAGCTGGCGTGCCCGTGCCAGCAGCGTCGAGAGCTGGCGTGCCCGTGCCAGCAGCGTCGAGAGCTGGCGTGCCCGTGCCAGCAGCGTCGAGAGCTGGCGTGCCCGAGCCAGCAGCGTCGAGAGCTGGCGTGCCCGAGCCAGCAGCGGTGGGCGTGCCCGAGCCAGCAGCGGTGGGCGTGCCCGAGCCAGCAGCGGTGGGCGTGCCCGAGCCAGCAGCGGTGAGCGTGCCCGAGCCAGCAGCGGTGAGCGTGCCCGAGCCAGCAGCGGTGAGCGCTGGCGTGCCCGAGCCGGCAAAACAGAAAGCCGTATTCAAGTCTGCAGTCGTGAGAGCGGAGGAGAGAGCCGCGGCCGACTCTGCAGCAAAGACTCTTGTACAGTCTGTCTCATCTCGTAAGGAGATGCCAATTGTCCTGGCTGCTAAAGCCTTTTCTGATTATTTGTCCTGTCTTGTCCAAATTTTAGAAGTCCCCGTCAGTCCTGTTTTATCCCCTGACCCTGTCCCCAGAAGTCCTAAGTGTCCAGCCGTTGTCTCCCCGTGTCCTGTTGATGTGTCCCCGTGTCCTGTTGATGTGTCCCCGTGTCCTGTTGATGTGTCCCCATGTCCAGTAGATGTTGTCCCCCCGTGTCCAGCTGTCGTCTCCCCGCGTCCCGTAAGTCTTGCCCCGCGTCCCGTAAGTGTTGCCCCGCGTCCCTTGTCTGCTCCTATCATGTCCCCTGTCAGTTGTCCCGAGACCCCTCCCCGCCCCTCACCACCCAGACCTGCCCGTACCCCCCGTCGTCAGCCTTCGTCCTGTCCTCCTAAGATTCCTGCACCACCCACCCACCCTGGTCTGTCCCCCATGAACTTTGTGGTCCCGCCTCCTCCCCTTCCCTGTTTGTTTTTTTTGATTTGTCACCCTAACCCTGCCGTTGTGTACTCATGTTTGCCTTTGTTGTTATTTGTCATGTCCTGTTGGTTTGTGTCTGTGTCCCAGTCTGTCATGTCAGTCGTGTCCCGTGTTTGATGTTCCCTTGAGGAGCGTCTGGAAGCCGCTCCTTAAGGGAGGGGTTCTGTCATGATTCTGCCCTCGTGTCCTTGATTTTTCCTAGTCTTGAGGCAGGATCATGACAGACCCGTGTTTTGTGTACAAGCACATGGCCTTGCCTTTGGGCCATGTGCTTGTGTTGTCTCGTTCCCTTGCCCCGCCCCCCTTGTTAACCTAGTCGTGTCTTGATTGTCCCATCTGTGCCACCTGTCGTGTCTTGATTGTTCCCCCTATTTAGCTTTCCTAGTGTGCTCTGTCTTGCGTCGGTTCATTGAGATTTGTTCATCACTTGTGATTGTACCTGTTCCTGAAGAAGTGTTTTGTATTTCTGTGAGTGTTTGTTTATAGTTAGTGTTCCCGTGCTTTGAGTCTTTGTTTATCCCGTTAACTCAGTCCTGTTCAGTTATTTTGTATTTCCCTAGTCAGTGTTTTCCCCCTCGTGGGTTTTTTGTTTTCCCTTTTTGTTAAATAAATCCTGTGTTTAGTCACTTCCTGTCTGCACCTGAGTTCCTCCCTTACCAAGATCCTGACATTTATACATTCTAGATAAAAGATTATGCAGATGCCATTTGGTCTGCAGAACAGAGGCCCATTTCCATAGCCCTGCTTGCAGTAAAACTGTTCTTAGGAGAAATGCAATGGAGACTCACCTGCAGAAGTGCTTGCCATCATATGTACAACCTCAACCTCCTTCATGCCCAGTGGTTCCAAAGTCTTCAGTTAATATACTTGCTCCACAATCCTACCTAACTGCACCTGCACCGACTCCGTGCACGTCCTCACCTGTTCCAGGATCTCTATCGGCTCTGTGTAAATCTACACCTGCACCGACTCTGCAAATACTCACCTTCTCAGTCTTCATTTACTGCCTCTAATAATCAAAAAAGGAGTAAATGCCAATACTGTTCAGTGGTTATGCTGAAGAAGAACTTGAACATGAACATTCAAAGGAAACACACTGACCACTCAAAAGATATAACAATGCAATCACATCTGTCTAGTGTATGTGTTGACTGATCAAATGGAGTGTCAGCTGTTCAGAGGAGTGGCCATGGTTTTTCTGTACCAGTGCATGTTCAAATGAGACTTTGGGCAAACATCAACAGGTTAGGTGTGTGTTACAAGAGTGCTGGCAATACCAGCAGCTTGCTTACAGGAGTGGACACACTTTTAGTCTATGTGAACACCTCCGTTCACTGGACTATTGTTGTGATGCAGTGTTTGAGGAGCTTTTGGATTCTAGTGTTCTTGTTGAGATGATTAACTCAAATTCTTCGGAGAAGCCAAGAAGGCAGTCTGTCTGAAGAGACAGAAAGTAGCACAGACAGCACATGTTCCATTTTCAGTGTTAGTTGCATTGGGTAACTCTCAAAAGCAGATTACTCTGTCTGTATATGAGCCCATGATCCATCGTCGTCTTGGGAGAGTTATGGTTACTTATAATTCAACTGCCAGAACTTGGCACTGCCCGTGTGCAAAGCCCCGGATGTCCTGCCCTCACAAAAACATTGCCAAATGGCACTTGTTTCAAAATCATCACCTGTGTTTCCATCAAGTCTGTTTCCTGTGGAGAGCAGCTGTATGGTGTGTGATGGCAATAAAGCACTTGAAGCACCAGTATTAACGACAAGAAATTCAAAAATTTTCACTATGACTGGTGTCATTAATGGTAATTTCATAAATTAGAATATAATTATTTGAGAATTACAGACATGTGCTTGCCTTCTTACTTGAATACAGCTGTTCTTTAATATTTGCCCATTTGTAGCGGTTTCAATTTACACTCGAAGATGCCGAGGATGCCATATGATCTAGATACCAAGAATGGTGTGATGGACTGCACAATTTGAATGACTACGTTCTTCTGAGTCTTGAACTCTGTCTATATCTTAGACATAGTTTACAGGTTTGTTTGTATTATGTGCAAAATGACACATTCAAAAATGAAAATGTTTCTGTAAGCCAAAAAAACTAAGAGCCCTCCATTCCACTTTATCTGTTCCAGAGTCACATTACCATCTCCAGAGCCACTGATACTTTGGAGAGCCTTCGGGAAGTGAAATACCTGAATCGAGACACTGTACTCCATGCTTACTGTCATTTTGAGGCCTTGACAGACATAGATTACACTTATTCTTGTGTAAACTGTGGTTACCACCCCCCTGTGGTAATCATGGATTTGCATGAGAAAGGTGTTTTCAGCATGTCAGGTAAGAGTGAATGTTTATTTGGCATGGTTTCAGTGCCGACGGCGGACACACCCCCAGCATTTAAAAGCAGAATACTGCTAATTTTTTAGAATTTTGGAATTTAGAATTTTTTTTTACATACCTGTTTTTTATTTATTTATTTTTTTCTTTTTATCATTTACATTTGGCTGGGTGGTTAACATTTCTGTGGTCTGACAAACTAAAAACATAATTAATATTGCTTTACACAAACTTTATTACTTTATTTATTTATTTTAAGTTTTTAATAAAGTTTTTCATTACAGTGATTGACCTCAAAGAGCCACCATCAGAGTTCAAAGGGGAAGTGAACATTGAGGAGTTTTGGCAATCAGTGGATCTGGAGATGATTGCACGTGGCAGAGAGAACTGAAGATGAACACAGAGCTGAGCCAGATAACGAACAAACGAGTGACTCAGAATCATTCACCAAAAGAATCAGTTCAGTTCAGATGCTCTGTGTGTCGGTTTGCTTCACGCTGAATCACACATGCGCAGTATCATCAGCTCCTCGGTTCACGAATCGGACGCGTCTGACAGAAACGGTTCTTGACTCGTGAACGAGTCAGTCTATTGTTTGTTATCTGGCTCGGCTCGGTGTTCATCTTCAGTTCTCTCTTCACAGCAGTTCAGTCAGTGTACTGTTTGAGTCAATGAATTACTCCGGGATATTGGTTTGTTTTAACTCAGAGGGAGTGTCAGACACATTAAACAAGTTAACAGCTTAAGTCATTTGTGGATTAATGCGTATTGGAGACACGAACCGTTTAAAATGATTCGGTTCGATTTGGTGAACTGGTTCAAGAAGATCCGGTTACATCGAATGATTCGTTCATGAACCGGATATCACAAACTGCTTTGTTTTGATCTCTCTCTCACAACAGACACGGAAAGAAGACAATGCTGAATAAAGTCGTAGTTTTTGTTATTTTTGGACCAAAATGTATTTTCGATGCTTCAGAATATTCTATCTGACCCTCTGATGTCACATGGACTACTTTGATGATGTTTTTCTTACCTTTCTGGACATGGACAGTAGACCGTACACACAGCTTCAATGGAGGGACTGAGAGCTCTCGGACTAAATCTAAAATATCTTAAACTGTGTTCAGAAGATAAACGGAGGTCTCACGGGTTTGGAACAACATGAGGGAGTTATTAATGACATAATCTTAATACTTAGGTTAACTAAGCCTTTAAGGCAAGTGATTGCACTCTGCAACCATCTTTGAAACACCTCTCGGCATGCGACTGCAACTCCTGTCTCTTTGAATAAGGAAACTTTATTGAATAAGGAAATTGTTCATAATTGTTCACCAAGCTTACAATTAAATGTTATATTTGAAATCAATGAAATCGGAAAACAACTGTGTTCCTTTTGACAATGTTGTTTCTTTTGTTCATAGCATTAAAAAAGCCTAATTATTTCCCCTCAGGCCGATCAAAAAATCCATTTGTTGTGGAGCCAAGTTATGAAAACAGGAGGAAAACAGTTTTGTTGGCTCCATGGATTGTAAAAAATACAAGGATTGGTAACACAGTATTCAACACATAGTATGAGAAAGTTACGTCACCTGAAGCGCAGGTTCTCAGTGTGTCCGAGGATCGTCTTGTGGAAGAGTTGATGAAACCAAAGGTTAAAATATTGAAGAACTTTTTAATTCATTTCCATTTAAGCCAATATAATTTGTTCGATCATGAACCATTTACATAATATGTTGGTGTTGTCAGAAAGCTGTGTAAGGCCTGTAATGTGGACTCCAAGGGATCTTGCATGGATCTGATATTGAGATTAAGACCAGAGATGCAAAACAGGCAGTCGTACAACAAAATCTTTCAGAAAATCTGGGGGGCATCAGGTGAGAGAGACTGGTTTAGTATGTTAAAAACTTTCACTTGTTCTCTTAAATTTTTTGTGTGTTTTTCAGGTGGGCGGTCCATTGTCCTTTGCCCACATGGTATGGTCTACAGTTTAAAATTTAATTTGAGGGCAGAAAGGGATTTTGTGGACCTACTTTTGTCATGGCAACACATGCCTAATGTGACTATACATGACTTTGCTCGAGGCTTGGCCACACATGCCAATTTACGTGTACCTTCGTCTCTTCCATTTCAACCGTATGAAGGAAGGCTGGCAGTCTCAACACCTGAGAATATCAACAAAGCGAAGCAGGGAAAACTCAATGTATCTCTTCCTTGGTTGATTGAGAAGACTAATCTAAACTCGGAAGGACATCCAATCACTTGATCATCGGAACACTGTTTTATATGACAAATTGCATGAATCCAACACAAAAGACCCACAGGATGTTCTCAGAAAAATCAGCCTGGTGCCAGAACTACAGGGTTGGCTGAACAGCCAAATTGCTGAGCAATTTTTTGCAGACTTGAGAAAAAAAAAAATTCTCAATAATATGGCTCCCTCGACACACATTTTCATTATGCAAAACATTATCCATCACAAAAATGCATCAGCAAACCAGAAGCTGTTGGAGGGACAGCTACAGCGTGGTCACATACCTCACAGCATTGGAAATGTTGTCCTGTCTGACTTTGGACAAGCAATTTTGAGTCAGTATCCATTTTGTATATCTGTTAGTACTAATCACTGCTATTATTAAAAAATTTGCAGATCTAAATTTATTTATCTTTCTCAGCTCCACATTCCACAGACCACAGCCACAGCAAATTTCTTCTGGCTTGGGCTTAGGACCTGAGCCTGTGTCAACATTGAAACAACATGCAGTTGAGAACATTGGTAGGATTTATTTATTTATTTTTTCCCCCTTCTAATTCTTGCTAAATGAATTTGTCTTAAAATATGCAGAAGTGTGTGGACCTCAATGCGAAGAAGTCACAAATTGCAAAAACATTGCTGCCTGCAGAACTTCATGGTCTTTAAGATACCATTCAGCTCAGAAAGAACTGGTCAGTTTCATAAGATCAACAATACAACAGTTCTGCATAAATGTATGGTTAACCTTGGGTTTTCAAATATTGCAATTTTAATAGCTCAACTATGTACTGGACATAGAGAGGCCTGGGAATAAGCTGATTGTTCGGACAGCAAAGGCATGCCTGACCCGTGCTGATTTGTGGACCTTGGGCTTAAACAGAGACATGGAGTCTACAAGGACAAGCTCATGTCAAAGTTTAATGTCGAGCCCTGTATTAGCATTGTAATTGTTGTGAGCTTCATTATCTTTAATATTCATTTTTGTAATGTTGTTATTGTTTGTCTTTTCCTCAAATAAGGGTTAGCACAAATGTAATCTAAATGTAATCCCAAATTAATCAGATTACGTTACCAAAAATGTGTAATCTAAGAGATTTTATTACTGACTACTAATTTTTTCATGTAATCTGTAATCAGTAATTGATTACAAATCATAAGCACTTTATTCAGAAGCTGAAGCACTTTTATTCAGCAGAGATCATAAACATGAGTAAGGCTCTTTTTATTTATCTATACACTTGTACTAGTAATCACATAACATCTAAACATTTAACTAGTTAAACTTTTTCCAAACTATAATTCCTGACTAAATGTATAATCAAGTTAAACATTATGTAGTTTCAATAACAATATACAATAATATACCATTCAAACACTTGATGTAAATAAAATAAATGTAATGTATTCTCAGCTCTTTTCAACATTAATAATAATAATACTTTTTTTTGAAAATCAGATTGTTAAAAGGATTTCTGAAGGATTGTGTGACTGGAGTAATGATGCAAAAAAAATTCAGTTTGAAAATCAGCTTTGATTGTTTCCAATAAACGGTTTAACTGCACTCTCAGGTGGATATTAAATTTTGTTGTTGGATAATTAGATATATTCTAAATAAAGTACAAACATAAAATTATAAACATTTATTTTGTCCTCACAAAGTCCCGGGAACTAATGTTCTGACAAAAAGTACGGTTATTATTCTATTTCGGAATGAAAGATGAAATTTAAAACAGGGTGCAGCTTGGTTTTTTGTTTAAAAGTAAAAAAAACAGAAATGGCTGTATTTTGTTTTCCAAATGTATTGTTGTCATCAAATAATAGTATTAGAAAATTGGACGGTCAGTGTGAATTTTGGTCATTTTATTTTCTATTTAAAAAAAAAAAAAAAAAAAAAGAGAAACGGTTTGATTTTCGTTTTTCCGTTTTTTTTTTTAAAGAAATTGAATGTGTGGGCGGCACTGAAACGGTTGCAAGCTAACTGTGCTTACATTGCTAATACTCTATTCACACACATTACCACTGCTGTACTCACTGTTACTTGCTTTAATGGCGGATGAATGTCTACCTTTGATTGCAGGTGGGGACATGCTCGAGCTGCATTCTGTGCCATGGGGAAGCAGATTCGTGACCTGGAGGTGAGGCAGGCCCAGCTGAGAGAGCGGAGAGCCGCGCTGGAATCATCCCGGGCTGACGCTCACAAGTCCGGGGTAAGTATACAGCATGCTGTTAACAGTCCCACCATGTCTACTCTGTGTGTTTCTCTGCACAGGCCCGGTGCACCCAGGACGCGATCTTCCCAGATGTTTTTCACTCCGGCACCGGGGCACCACGGACCCTGGGTGCATCCACAGCGGAGGACGCGAGCCGGGCCCCGGGCGACGACTTCTCCCCCTCCTGCCTTCGAGATCTCCATTCAGAACCACTTCGCTCCCCTCCGTGAGACAGGACGCGACGCTGTGATCATCGGAGATTCCATTGTCCGACACGTCCGTGCTACGTTAGCCTAAGGAAAAGTGCACACTCATTGTTTCCCTGTTGCTCGTGTTCTCAATGTTTCTGTGCAGATACCCGCGATCCTGAAGGCTGAGCTGCGAACACATCCAGGGACACCACACAGCGAAGCACATTTATGAAAATACGAGGAGGTCCTGAGACACTGGAATTTCCAGTTTGGTGTGATGAGAGTAGTTACTGATAGTGCCAGCAATATGGTGAAAGGGTTCAATCTGCCTGGCTTCAATGAATTTTGGGACATGCAGGACCGAGATGTCAAGGTTGAGGAGACGGATGTTGAGATTGATGCTCCAGATGATGCACTCCTGCAGCTTCATGCAGACCAGTACTACATCACAGAAACAAATCTTCACCTGAGATGTCCGATTCACTCATCCAGCTGGCTATAAAAGATGCAATCAGGAATCTTAGCGTATTTGCGCATGTGCGAGCGTGGAAAAGTTGAGCAGAGTCAAGCAGCGCGTAAGGAAAAGGCAAGGAAATACAAACCGTATCTCCCATCTCTTATTATGGGTAACATGAGGTCGCTGGACAATAAGATGGAGTTCTGATTAGTGTGCAATTTATATGCAATTATTGTACTTAATAATTTTATTATTATTACATTGGACATATTATACACAACATTTATGTTATTACATCTAATCAATTTTATATTTGATCTAAACTACTATTTTTATTGGAATAGTTTTATATTATTATTTGTATGTCTTATTCATTTTTAATTAATCGATGGGTATATATTTATCTATTTTTACTTCTTTTTTCTTCTTTCTTTCTATTTGATAGCAATTGTAACATGGAAAGCAATTTCCCCCTGAGATTAATAAAGTTCTTTGAATTGAATTGAATTGAATAGTGCAGTCAATTCAGTAATCAACAAGATTGGAAAAGTAGTCAAAACAGTCAAGAAAAGCACACTGAACACAGAGGAAATCGACTCTAAACTGGCTGTTCATCACACAACTGCATGTGCAGCCAGATAGAACAGTCAGCTGCAGATGATTTGATTCGGTGCAGGAAATGTTTGAGAAGGATGCGCTGTGGCAAAACAGGCTGACATCGAACACAGATGATGCAAAATCACATGCAATGATGTTCTCATGCTTAAGGACTTAGTGAGAGTACTCACACCATTTGCAGTCACCATCAAGAGTCACCACACTCAGACATCTTTAGGAAAAGGGATACAGCGGTCACATTCCTAGAACCAAACCACTCCTGAACCAAAAAAAACCATCAGATGTATTTCACCCTGGGAAAGGAGAACAAGAACTGGACTGTTGCTCAGTGGTCCACAGTCCTCTTTTCAGATGAAAGTAAATTTAGCATTTCATTTGGAAGTCAAGGTCTGGAGTCTGAAGGAAGGGGAGCCGTGATGTCTGCTGGTGTTGCTCCATTGTGTTTTATCAAGTTCAAAGTCAATGCAGCCATCTACCAGGAGATTTTTGGGAGCACTTTCATCTTCCATCTGCTGACAATCTTTATGGAGATGCTGAATTCCTCTTCCAGCAGGACGTTAGCACTTGCCCACAGTGCCAAAACCACTTCCAAGTGTTGTGAAGAGGAAGAGAAGTAACATCTGACAAACAATAGAGAGGAGCTGAAGGCTGCTATCAAAGAAACCTGAGCTTCAGTAATGCCTCAGCAGTGCCACTGACTGATTGCCTTCATGCCACGCCACACTGAAGCCCCAACCAAGTATTGACTGCATAATTAAACCTACTTTGGATTTAAATTTTTCTTTAAAAGTTTCCTACTTTTAATTTTTCTAAGTTGTAAGTCACCATCAGAATTAAACCAAAAAACTTGAAATATTTCAGGCTGTGTGCAATGAATCTAGAATATAAGAAAGTCTGCTTTTTTGAATTAAATTACAAAAAATAAAGAATTTTTCCATGACATTACATTTTTTAGATGCACCTGTATATGATCACTATGGTTAGCGCTACAGGCACAAAAGAGGCAGCTACCAGCTCCTCGTAGGACCCCGGGTCAGGAGTCATAGCACACACACACACAGAGAGAGAGAACATAAACGTCAGTGGCAGCACCATCGTCGTGTGTTTGACAACAGAACAGTATCGTGAGAAGATGGGCACAAAGTAATGGTTATATTATTATTGTGCTTCAGCCTGCATCTGCCCTGACCTGATTCTTTAGCACCAAAACAAACACACCCATACCCCAACAGGACCTGCTATGGTGGCCGAGAGGGATAAACCTGCTGCAAATGACAAAAATACCTGCAAATAATGAAAACAGCATCAGTTTGACAACACATGCTGCAAATACTCACAATACAAACAGATAAAGAAATGTGCTGCAAAAAAAAAAAAAAAACACAATTACTGTAACGATGAACGGTTATGTAAGCTGGCTAACTTTTATAACTTACCTGACAAAACAAACCATAGCCTGTAGTTTTATTATTGAAATTAAATAATTAATAAAAAAAAAAATATTATATTAAAAAAGGAAACAAAAATGGTTACTGTAATCATTAACATTTTAACCATGGATTTGTTACTCTAACCATAGTTTAACCATGGTATTTGTACAACTGTGGTTATACAAATGGTAATAATTACTCAAATTTTTTTTTAGCATTTGCAGCTTGTTTTTGTATTTCGTTGTCTTGCGAGTATTTGCAGCAAGTGTGCTGTCAAATTTGCTGGTGCTTTATCTATTTGAATGTGTTTTGCAGTGTTGCCAGACGTACGATAATTATCGTATTTGTAGGATAATTTTTACTTTTGTATGATGTACGATCAATAATGAAAAAAATCCCGTAATGTACGATAATTTCAGAATTTTATGAAAATTTAAATGATGGCAGTTGCAGTCATAAGGAAATACACGAAATCTACTCATTACGGACAGTCTAAATGCGTTCGTGTGCACCTGAGGGTGTGTTAAGAATGCAGGAGTGTGCCCTGCTTTAAAGCCAACGAGCACTGTTGCGGTCCATGATAGCAAGAACTCCTTCAACATCTGGCAACACGCAGGATTCTGATGACAGCGGCTCAAATGTGGAGCAACAGCTAAATTCTTTCTTCACTGGACACGACAAAGCAAGTGTTAAAAATCATTTTAATATGTTTTAATATGCGCAGCGACGCAGACAGTCACTGAAAATAAAGGGATAGTATTTGGTCTCACTCAGTGGCAGCTCTAGACAAATTTTACTAGGGGGGCCAAGGGGGGGGAGGGCAGTGTTTAACCAGAGGGGCACATTAAAAATGGCAAATGTAATGCAAATAAATACAAAAAGTAATTCTTGAAAAAATCTACACAGTAATTTTACACAATCTAAACATTTTAATAAAAACAAACTACTATTAGTACTCTTATAAAATTCAATAAGGCAATCATACATTTCACAATTTAATATTTATATAGGAATGTCAAGGATTCAGAAGTGTATATATTTATAATGCTTACACTACACTACAAAGAAATAATATACAATTAAATTATGCTTATTTTAAATGTATTGTGCAGGCTAAAAAATATAATAAGCTTTTAATAATCTTTCAGTGGGCAAAACCAAGATAATATGAAAAGCTTCAAAACTGAGCTCACAAACTGATTTTAAAAGTTTACTGCTTTTAAAACATGTGTGTGATCTAACAGTCTTTTAAAAACAGCAACAAACATAAAATACAAATACACAAAATACAGTCGTTTTATGCTAATCCACAGCCTTTTTATCTACAGATCAAGCATTATAATATGAGTATATAATATTGGAGAGAGTTTCACCATGCATCCTGCTGTAAATGGACGAGGTGCGCGCTATTTGAATACTGAATGGAGAATGACTGACAGCCGCTGAGGAGGGAAACGAGGTTTCCTTAAACTTTAATTTAAGTATGTAAATAGTCTTCTGTCCATAACATTAAGCTATGGAATTGCTTCAGATGACTTTGAGAAATTATAATCAGACCCAAGTCACCCAAACTGATGTGAAAAAAACGGGAGGCGCCGAAAAGCGCGATGTTTGCATCCCTGACTATAATTAAGTTCCTAAGTGTTTAGGTGCGCTGCACTAATTTACCCTTCTAGAACATTGCGTCACATTAGTTCCGCTTTTGGCGCTCGCGTGTAAAATCATATTACTTTTTTTTTCAGGGGGTTGTGGTGGCCACAGGGGTGGCCAGGGACACGTCTACAGAGGCACGGGCCTCCCCAGGCCTCCATGTAGAACCACCACTGGTCTCACTGCTTCCTTCCAACAATACACCTTGTTATCTATTATGTTAATTTGCAGTTCTTGTCAAAATGTTGTTGGTTTAGAATAGATAAATAACTCTTTTGACTCATGTTACGATAATTTTCTTCCAAATACGATAATTTTGAACTTCTGGACATTTCCAATCTGGCAATACTGGTGTTTTGTGAAGTTGAGCTCTCTCGGCCACCGTGCCTCGCACCTATTTTTAAATCTTCACCCCACTTGTACATACGCAACCATGGCAACGACGATCGCGGAAACAAGCGAAGATGACACACAAGCATATTCACACAAAAGCCAACATGGATAGATTGTGTGAAACAACGCAAACTCAACGTTACTCACCTATCAAAAAGAAACAAAGAAACCTCAGCATCCGATTCCAGCCCTTCCCACTCCCTGAGTTTCTCTCCACCACTGGAAAGCTACTCCGATATTTACGCGGGTCATACCTCTTGCCTGATTGTAAACCCTCTTTTTTATCTTCCATCTCTCTCAATCTGTAGTCCATCTGCTAATAGGCTAATTTTGAATAAAAGCGTCTGATAAATGACTAAATGTAAATGCAATGTGCGTCCTGTGCACTCTATTTGAGCGCTCTCTTCTCGCTATCAGGACAAGACACGCCCCCTTATCGCTGATTGGCTACAAGTGTGTCTTGGGACTCGGTCAGACACAGCGGTCAAAAGCGTGTTTCAAAAACGTTTAGTACACGTTTGAGTTTGAGGAGCAGCGGGCCTGATTGCTTCTACTTAGAATAATGTACATAGCGGAAACTCAGATTAATCCCCTGTTTTACCAATAGAGCCTTTCATTGAGACAGTGAGGGGGACAAATCGGGTCACTATGAATCTGGGGGGGATCATGCCCCCCCACCCCCCGTCCCTACCATCTGTGCGCCTGTGTGTTTATACAATGGTCTTATGTCTGAGAAAGTTTCTCATGCACATGTGGAAGTCTATTTTAATTTTTGAAAAGGTTCCTTTAAGGCCTCCGTATTATTATTATTAATTGTATTATTGTTTATGAACTATTTATTTTAAATATGACAAATAATTGGGGAAGGAAGAGGAAGTATACAATTTTTAATGGAAAATGTATAGGAACTCAGCTTTACCGTTACGTCAGACTAAACAGCTTGTGTTCAGAAACACATGGATCACCTTTGTAGTCTTTTGAAAGGGTAAAATACAGAAATTACTTTCATTTCCAAATAATGCTAACCAGTTGGAAGTGGAACGAAGCACAAAGCATAAAAAAGTATTTATTATTTGGTATTTATATATTTATTTATTGTGTGGAGGTTGTGACGTCATTTAAGGCTCGCGTCCGGTGTTCCCCTATTTTATTTTATGTTTTGCATCATATTTTCTTCATCTCGTTGAGTGATAATTTGTGATTTATGCTTCGATCTTCGCAGTGTAACATCAATGTCTTGTTAACTGTGGGTTGTAATCAATTTAAAGAAGACGAGGGCTTCACAAACTCTTAATTGACGGCCAGCTGTGTCCGCTGAAGGCATGATGCTGTCTAACGCCAACACTCTGGTGAGTCTCGAGCGCTTATCAAACGCGTTGAGTTCGTGTGAAAGAGGTGAGAGATTTGAGATACAGTGTGATTGATCGTTCAGCCGAAGCTGTATCTGTCCGTCATCGAGGATGTGATCGAGAGCATCAGAGAGCTGTTTATTGATGAAGGAGTGGAGGAACGAGTGCTGGACAACCTCCGACAGGTACCGACCCAAACAAGACTCGTTTCGACATGAATATAATATCCATCGTGTCAGCGGCGCTCATTTCTGATGGAGATAATGATCACGAGTGAAACAAACAATAGAAACCATCAGAGAGTTTGTAATGGGGTCACTGGCTATAATGGGAATTGTTCTGGTTTTAGTGGAAACTGTATTGGTCACAGTGGGTCTCTACTGGTAATGTCACATTATAATGGTGGCTTAAAACCACTAAAGCCTAATGAGATGTTCCAAAACACACTATAGAAAAACCATTCATTTTTATTTGTTAAAAGATGATGGTTTGTAATAGTGAAAACCATTAGAATTTCTGTGATGGATTCTATGTTTATATTCTTCAGTTGGGTAGTAAAAGTATAGTAACTGTTTTGTTTTTGCTGTATTTGATTACATTTTATATAACCAAAGTTTTAGTAGAAATACCATCTGTAAACAATGCTGGTGTAGCAACACCACAATTCATTTGTGGCTACCATTGTTTAACTATAGAACCATGTTTCTTTGGATTCACTTGAAGAAAATCCATGGTTAATTTTCACAAGGGTAGTTGCCCTGATGCGTGTGTGTGTGTGTGTGTTTCAGCTCTGGGAGTCAAAGGTCATTCAGTCCAAGGCTGTGGAGGGTTTCATGAAAGACAGCAATCCATCTAATTTTGTTCTCCAGCTTCCAGCGAACTACTCCCAGAGTCTCCATAAACCCACCGGTCTGTTCTGCGTTTTCAGTCCACGGCCAATGCCATCATAATAAATACACGCCGTTACAGCTGCTAACATCAAGTGCAATGGTCTAAACTGCAGTGTTTAACATGTTTGTGACAGCAGCAGTTTCATCTGTGAGATCAATTTGTTTAATCTGATAGCATTAGCTCTAGTAGACTGAACTTCTGCAGGGTTTCACTTACTGTGATCTCAATCTCTGATCATTACCCGTGTGTGCAGTTTGCTTTCACTCTTTTGTCTGTTATGTTTGTTCATTTATATTTAAGTTTTCCTGTCTGTTCTCAGTTGTCATTCCAGCAGCTCCGAATGTGCCGAGTTTCTCCTCCAAAGCAGTAAGTCCACAAACACAGAGCTGTGAAGGATATAGTTCACATCCTCTTTCACAGCTGTTTACTGGGTTTCCAGATGATCATGTTCAGTAATCAGCATTAAAACCTCTTGAACTGTCTGTCCAGTGATTCATACTTGATCCTGTGAAGCTCTGGATCATATCTGATCTTGATCTAAGGCTCTAAATGATCAAACTCTGCTGTTAAACCTGTCTCAGTCTCAATCTCTTCCATGTCTTCTGTCTCTGATTATTAGCGTTTCATCCAGTCAGAGCTCTTTTAGTGTAATTGTAGAAAGGTCCAGCATCAGCTGCTGCTCCTCGTGTCATATCTTTCCTGATTGTGATCAAGGCAAGTTTATTTATATAGCACATTTCGTACACAATGGTAATTCAAAGTGCTTTACATAAAAGAAAGTAAAATAATCATGAAGAAAAATAATAACAAAAAAATAAAACAAGCAATTTTAAAACTTTTAAAATGATTAAAACATTTAAAAACAGTTAGAAAATGATTTTACATTAAAAAAAATAATAATAATAAGACCGTGAAAATATAGTGCAATCAGTTCGGACATTGCACAGTGCTCATTCAATAAATGCACAGCTAAAAAGATGCGTTTTGAGTCTAGATTTAAATGTGACTAGTGTTTTAGCACATCAGATCTCTTCTGGAAGCTGATTCCAACTGCGGGCGGCATTGTAACTAAAGGAGGACTCCCCTTGTTTTGTGTGAACCCTTGGTATTTCTAACTGACTCGATCCTAGTGATCTGAGTGCTCTGTTAGGTTTATATTCAGTGAACATATCTGCAATATATTTCAGTCCTAGGTCATTTAGTGACTTATATACGAGTAAAAGTACTTTAAAATCAATCCTAAATGTAACTGGAAGCCAGTGTAAGGACCTGAGGACTGGTGTGATATGCTCAGATCTTCTGGTTCTGGATGAGCTGCAGCTGTCTAATGGTCTTTTTGGGAAGGCCAGTGAGGAGCCCATTACAATAGTCCACCCTGCTGGTGATAAAGGCATGAACTAGTTTCTCCAAGTCTTGGCTGGAAACAAAACATCTAATTCTTGCAATGTTTTTTAAATGATAGTATGCTGATTTAGTTACTGCTTTGACATGACTACTGAAACTAAGGTCTGTCTCCAGAATCACACCAAGATTCCTGACTTGATTTTTAGTTGTTTGACCCCCAGAGTCAAGGTATGCATTCACCTTGAACACTTCATCTTTGTTTCCAAATGCAATGACTTCAGTTTTTTCCTTGTTTAACTGAAGAAAATTCTGGCACATCCAACTATTAATTTCATCAATGCATTGGCAGAGGGATTCAATGGGGCTGTGGTCATTTGGAAATAAGGCTAGGTAAATCTGGGTAGCATCAGCATAGCTGTGATAGGCAATTTGGTTCTTTCTCATTATTTGATTTAGTGGAAGCATATACAGGCTAAACAAGAGCGGTGCTAGAATCGAGCCTTGAGGGACTCCGCATGTCATGGACGTCCACTTAGACTTATGCTCTCCTAGACTCACATAATAGCCTCTCCCTTCTAAGTATGATCTGAACCATTTGAGTACCATCCCAGAAAGCCCGACACAGTTTTCCAGTCTCTGTAGAAGTATGTTATGATCGACAGTGTCAAACGCAGCACTGAGATCTAGCAATACCAGCACTCATATTTTGGCAGAGTCACAATTAAGATAATATCATTTATTATATTAATGAGTGCTGTCTCTGTGCTGTGATGCGGTCGGAAACCAGATTGAAAATTGTCCAGGTATCCATTTGAGTTTAAGCATTTGTTCAGCTGATTTAAAAACTACCCTTTCTATAATTTTGCCTATAAAAGGAAGATTAGATATTGGTCTAAAATTGCTCAAAGTTGTGTTATCAAGATTGCTCTTTTTCAGGAGGGGCTTAACAACTGCAGTTTTTAGGGAGTTTGGAAATGTCCCAGAAAGAAGTGAGGCATTCACCACTTCTAAGAGATCTGCTTTTAAGGAGTCAAGCACACTTTTGAAAAAAGATGTGGGAAGTGTGTCAAGACAACAGGTTGATGATTTTAGTTGCTGCACTATGTCTTCCAGAATTTTGCTATCAATTGTTTCAAAAATAGACATAGTATCTTTTTGATATTTTGGGCCGAATATGTCTGACCTCTGCATTACTTGAGGATGTGCTAATTGCCTTCCTGATATTTATGATCTTCTCAAAAGAATTAAGCAAATTAATAAGGGGGGGGGGGGGGGGGGCGTTTGTCAGTCTCTCAACAGTGGCGAAAAGAGTACGAGTGTTATTTAAGTTACTGTTTATAAGGTTTGAGAAGAAGTTCTGTCTAGCTGTGGCTAGTTTCACATTAAAAGCATGAAGGATGTCTTTATAGATGCTATAGTGAATTTCAAGTTTCCTCTTCCTCCACATCCGCTCGGCTTTTCTGTATTGTCTTTTCATAGTCTGAACTGCTGTTGATCTTCTCCAAACTGATTTCTGTCTGTTTGTTTTCTTACTGACTATTATTGGTGCAATATCATCAATAACATTCTTAACTTTTGAGTTGAAGGAACCAAGGAGAATATCAACAGAGTCTGCAGAAATGCTTGGTGTTAAAGATATCGCCTCCATAAATAGTACACTTGTGTTCTCGTTAATGCATCTCCTTCTGACAGAGACCGATCTAGATTCAGTGTTAGCAGAGATCAATATATCAAAGAAAATACAGAAGTGATCAGATAGTGCTATGTCCTTAGTAACAATGGATGAAATGTTTAGACCCCTACTGATGATTAGATCCAGAGTGTGTCCACCTTTGTGTGTGGGTCCATCACATGCTGAATCAGGTCAAAGGTGTTTAGAACCGTTATCATTTCTTTTGTAGTTTTGTTTTCTGCATTATCTGTGTGAATATTAAAATCCCCTGCAATTGCAAAACAGTCAAACTCTGAGGAAATTATTGATAACATTTCTGTGACCTCTTCAACAAAGGCTGGAGAGTATTTTGGAGGCCTGTAAATAATAATAAACAGAATGCGTGGAACGCCTTTCAGCACAATCCCTAGATATTCGAAAGACAAGTACTGACCAAATGACACTTGCTTGCAATGATAGACATCTTTAAACAGAGCAGCTACACCCCCACCTCTCCTAACAGTCCTGCAGACACTCAGGTAAGTGAAGTTAGGAGGCGCTGCTTCATTTAGGATTGTTGCACTGCAGCTGTCTTCTAACCATGTTTCATTTAGAAACATAAAATCCAGATTGTTTGTGGTTATAAAGTCATTGATTAGAAATTATTTATTTTTTAGTGAGCGAATGTTTAAAAGTGCTAACTTGATGGCAGTGCTTTGTGTCTTTACATTAATCTTAGTTTGATGCATAATAGGCCGCAGATTAGATGAGTTTGCCCTTCGGCTTGAGAAGGCCTTAGACTTTCTATCACGTGATAAAACTGAAATAGAGAAAGCTACAGGCACACTGGGTTCCCGCTTGTTCAGTAGGCATTTGTCAATGTTGCTGTTATTATAGCAGGGACCCGACACATATCACTGAGAGCTGCTATCAGTTGTTTTTGGTTGACCTTCAGCAGATAGAGGGTTTGGGCCCTGGCGTTGTGGCAGCGGTCGGAGAGGTCTCATAGGAACAGGGTCCACAGGCTTTGATGGTTGGGGGGTCCGCCGTTTTTTAGTTGATATCTGCGGGCTAGCAGCGAATGAGTGGGAGAGTTTAGTCCCAACATACACCAATTCCTCCATTTTCTGTGAGAAGCACAGAAGTGGAGATGCTGGAGAGAGGGATAATGTGTCTGGTGAGATGGGCTGTGTCTCTGGTGTTTCCGGTGGCTGTGATGTGTTGTCCTGGCTTCCCTGGCTGTTTTCCAGAAAGTCGTACTTGGGTGGTGAATCTTGTAGCTGTTTTGATACATTACAGTCAAAGTAAAGGTCAGAATAATGTCAGTAATATCTCCAGATGAACTCTTACTGGACTGAAGCAGCTCAGCTTTACTTGATTCTCCATCAATCATGTTTTAGAGTCTCACATCTGATCCTCAGGATCTTTTGAGGAGCTTTACTTTCACTGTTTCTCAGCGGAGGAATGATCTTCACAAGCCTCCAGAACATCTCACATCTTCTGAGGAGCCTTGATTTCTTCAGCTCTCAATCACTGTGTTATATGTGCGGATCATTCACATCTCATCTCATTACTGCAGATATAGAGTGATATTTACATCAGTTTATATCAGTATCTGCTCTACTGTTAGAAACATCTCACTGATTTACAGCACAAGCAGAAGAATTACATCATAGAAATATCAGCATCTGCAGCTAATATATTCTTCAGCATATTTTTGCTCCGTTTGAGTCTCTGAATAAAATTGAGCCTTTTCTTCCCATCACATTCTTGTTATATCAGACTATGTGAGCCATAAATGCCTGATGAATCAAATATTATATACGAAGTATTACATTAACACTTAGACTTATTTAGCAGATGACTTCCAAATGTCCAAATCTAATATATATATATATATATATATGAAAAATAGAGAATGAAAATGTTAGATGGTCAAGTTTTTTTTTTTTTTTTTAAACCTGTCTCACAAACCACAATAATCAAAGATAAAATAGAATAGTGGGTGCTAGATATAGAGAGTCAAATGAAGATAAAAATATACGTTTAAGCTTAATATTTTTGTTTAAAGGTTTAGTAAACTGTTCAGTTTTTCTGACTAGTTCTTATGTCAGACTTTACAGGGTTTATATTGATCACACATTAGATACTGCAGGCTCTCCTTGAAGATGTTGATCTGCTCAGGTGAAGTTTTCTGAGTGTTTGAGTGAAATGAAAGTGTTCAGTCTCTGCCTGTGTTTCAGGGCAGCTGTGGCTCTGTGGCGACGTTCTCTCTGCCGGCTGGAATCACGTATCCGGTGCAGATTCCTGCAGGAGTCACGCTGCAGACGGCCTCCGGTCAGACTCACACACACACACACACACACACACACACGGACAGAAATAATGCAGAGAAGTCAAACCACACGAGCACTAGTGATGATTCCACATTGAGCTAACAGTGATGGAAACATCAGATCATTTCACCCATAAGTGAAGTACACTGACTCTTCACACACTTTATTTCACTACATTATAAAACATAATGTCATTCTTTTTACTGCACTACATTTCATAAAAGTTATTGTTTGTGACCTTTAATACTTAAGAATATAAAAAATTTTATTCTCTTTTGTACTCCAGTAAATCTTTGAATTTTCTACTTGAGTAAAAGAAAGTACTAGATTTCTAATGTAATTAAGCATTAAATTATATTTAATATGAAACCTATTGCAGTATACAAGGTACAATATAATACTTTCGAATGATGTGAAGTATAGACACTTGAAAAGTACTTATAAAGCAGAGTAAAAATAATTAATAACATCTATACAGCACTTTTCTAGGCACTCAAAGCGCTTCACTTAGTCAGGGGGTATCTCCTCATCCACCTGATGATGCTCCAGAACACACACACACACACACACACACACACACACACACACCAGCTCACGGAGTAAAAACACTTCTCCACTGTCTGCCTCTGGCTGTAAACCAGCAATTTTCAAAGAGTAAACCATGGAGAATTATGATAAACAACATAAAGTGATTTGCTTTATTTTATTACACCTAGCAAATAAAGTAGTGCTGTCAACTGACTAAAAAAATAACTTTTTTTCTGAAATTAATCACAGTTAATTCCACCTAACATTAAAGTTTTTAATAATACTTTTAATTTCACATTCAATCTTCAATTGAATGTAAAAACAAGATAGAGTATATTTTTAATAATTGTATAATGGCATCTGGAAATAACTTCAAATTTAAGTGTACTTATAACAAAAACCCATTATATTAAATGTCATATTTACCTTTGCCCTTCAGCAAGTAGAAACTGAATAAATTGATCAAACAGTAAACCCTAAATGAAATCTAGATGAATTGTTAAAGCTAGAGTAGTAGTTTTTTGTCTTGATGTTTGACTAGCAGACATCACAGCAGCTGGTTATCAGTTCTGCTGTCAGCTGCTGAATGATATGGATCCGACACACATCTCTGAGATGAATTGGTTGTGTTGGACGAGGGATGCTCCAAGACGGTCTGAAAAACCTCTGCGTTTCAGAGACCTGTTCTTAAAGTCTGTGACTCCTATAATAAGCAATAGGCTACATACTTACAGTTTTAAGGCCGCTTTAATTGGTAACTTCATGACTTAACTGACGACATTGCATGCTCGTAGTGTATTTTGCACTTTGATATGAAATGATACAGGCTTCAGCGTGTGCCAGCAAGAACCTGACGATTTCTCTTTGTAATACAATTGTTAAAAAGTTCCATTATTAATGCAGAAGATTCAGAGTCCACGGACCGCTCTGTGCTAATCTAAATGATAATGATCGGTTTATTTATTTATGCAGTAGTTCCAGGTTTAACCCTCTGGAGTCTAAGGGTATTTTTGGGGCCTTGAGAAGTTTTGTCATGCCCTGACATTTGTGCTTTTTTCAGTTTATTATAAATATCTAAATGGGTAAAGTCTAATATCACTGTAATCAGCACAAACTGGGCTATAATAATATGTGAAATGCATGCATGTACATGATTGTATTTTTGAGAAAAAAAATGTTATGCATGGTTAGTGAAAAACTAAAAATGTTAAATCACTTGAATAAGGCAATAAAACACATACATAAAATTGGTTGCCGGAAAAGTTGAGAACTGGAGCTTGTAGCCTAGAATTTTTCTTTCTGAATGATGTGAAAATCATCTTGTTTACTCACTCACAGAAAACAATATATTGATTTACATTTTCTAAAACACTTTTTGTTGGTAAAAGTCATATGCGAGTAGGCGTCAACTATCATGAATATCATTGTGATTTACACCTGAGAAGACAAAGGCCTGCATAATGAGCTGCATAATGAGCCTCTCATTCAACTGTGCCACTGTGAGGGAGGACTTACAAGAAAGAGAACAAAATAAAAGTATATAATTTTATGTTTGTAGTTTATTAAGAATATATTTAATTATCCCACAACATAATTTGATGTCCACTTGGGGGAGCAGTTAAACAGTTTATTAGGAACAATCAAAGTTGACTTTCAAATTTTTTGGCATCCTTTCTCTAGTCACACAATCCTTCAGAAATCCTTTTAACAATCTTATTTTCTACCAAATAAACCCCATTTATTATCATCATTATTATTATTATTAATGTTGGAAAGAGCTGATAATATTTTTCAGGTTTTTTTAGGGGGAATAAATCGAAAGAACTGCATTGTTTTTACATTTGTTAGAGTTATCTCTATTTGTCACATTTATATTATTTACATCAAGTTTTTGAATGGTATAGTATTGTATATTGTTATTGAAACTTCATAATGTTTCACTTGATTATAAATTTAGTCAGGAATTATAGTTTGGAAAAAGTATTTGGAAAAAGTCTAACTAGTAAAATGTTTACACGTTATGTGAAAACTAGTACAAATAAATAAAAAGAGACTTACTCATGTTTATGATCTCTGCTGAATAAAGTGCTTCATTCTTTTTTTTGAGGAAATCCATTTCTCAAATCCTCAACCACATCACATCTTTTTGGGGTGAATTATGTCTTAGTCCTCTCATCGCGAAGCAAACAGTAAAATAAAATAAAAACTTGAAGAATAGTCTGGCTGCTTTTTCTTCTGTGTGGGCGTATTCAAGCCGCGCGCTTCAGTTTGAATCTGAATAGCGCGTTCAGCGCGGGGGCGTGGTCACATTATATATAATGAGCGGAGATATGAAAAACAGACATTGCGTTGTTTTCATATGGATTACTTTATCTCAGAATATTTGTTTTCGGCAGCACTTGTTTAGTTTAAAAGTAGACATTCCAGGCTTTCTATAGATATCTCTCTCATGTCTCTTCGTTGAGTATTTACGGAGTTACAGTTCATTTTAATGAAATGTTTGTACATGACGATCAGCGGAGACAAAGACTGTAGACAGCGCACCTTGTTTGTTATCTTTATTTTATAAGTGCACAAAGGTTTTTTGTTATTATGTCTGTATCCAACAAAAACTAGACCCTTTACAGATTCGATTGATGTATTGCTCTTATCTGTACGATTAAAACTGAGAGTGTAATTTAAGTTATTTTCGGGGTTATCAGGTGAAAATGACTCAAAACGCATATATGCGTTAATCGACTCGAAAGGGTTAATAACCCCCAGTTCCTTCTGATGTAAATGATCTGAACTCTTTCCTCAGGGCACTTCTATAAGGTGAATGTTCCTGTGATGGTGACGCGAGGAGCTCAGCATGTGCTGAACCCGCTGTCTCACCCGGCGGCTGTGGCCCGCAGCAGCGCTCTGACCCATCTGTCCGAGCCGGCTCCAGCAGCCTCGGTGTGTGAGACACCGCCGAACCGTCAGATCACCGACGCAGCCTCGCTGTCCTCCTCTGACACTCCGGGCGAGTTCACGCTGGACGGCATCGAGTTCAGCCCGCAGCTCGGAGACATGAGCACTCCTCCGGCTCCGGCTCTGGTCTCCGATCACAGCAGTCAGCTGACCGAAACCCCTGCAGACCCACAGACTGAAGCTGCTGCTGACATCAAGGTAAACCCCTGTGAACAGAGAGATAGTCCTCACCACCTCCAGACAGAGACAGCAACACATCTGGAAATAACTCATCAAATCCTTTCAGCTGTAGATATACCACATTTCAGCTTTTATAATTCTGTCTGTGTTGATATATTTGTCTCTATATTTCTAATGCTATATAATATTTTTTTATTTATTCATTGTCTATTCTATTTATTATTAATTATTATGAATCGGCATATTAGAATGATTTCTGAAGGATCATGTGACACTGAAGTAATGATGCTGAAAATAGAGATTAGATAAAGTTAAGTTAAAAGCTGATTTTTTTTTTTTTGCATTACTGACACAGTTTTCCTAATGAATGTTGTTCAGTTGCTTTGTCAAGACACTGATCCCCCAACTACTCCCGGACACCACAGCGTGTGTGTGTGTGTGTGTGTGTGCGTGCCCTCTTTGGATGGGTTAAATGCAGAGCACAAATTCTGAGTATGGGTCACATTATTTGGCTGAATGTCACGTCACTTTTATTTTATTTTTTTTCAAATAGAAACTTATCTTAAATTGTGAAAAGATTTCACAAAATGAAATTCCCTGTCATTTTTATCAAATAAATGGAGACGTTAAAAACGTCTTAAAAAAAAACATTAGAAATATTACTGGTCCCACACTTTTAAACGGTACTGTATGTCTGTACTTTCTTTACTGGATCTCCCGTCACTAAGATGAGTTCCTTGTGTGTATAAACACAGTTGGCACTACAGGGGCCTGTACCATGAAGCTGGATTAGCTTGCTAACCGGGTAAGTTTCAGGTTAGTTTGCACCAATCCTGGGTTTTGGGTACCACGTAAGTGGCTTGGCTTTTAACAGCATTCACTGCCGTAGTCACTTACACCCCGGGGCTGGTTATGTTCTGGTTTAGGGATCTCAAACTGAAGCTGGACCAATCAGATGTGAGAGAAGTGACGCATATCTGACACACAGACACTCCAGTTTATCTTGCTCCAAATTAAAGGTCACTAATGCTGTAAATAAATAAAGTAAAGTCTGGCTTTAATGATAATTACGGAGTCATTTTATGATTTATATAATTATTGTGATTCATATTATTATTATTATTATTATTATTATTATTATTATTATTTATCTTCTACACAAGCAATTTTAGTTTAACAGTTATTATAAATCATTTATTTTAAATGAATATTAATGTATACAGATAATTTAATATAAATAAACTGTAGTATCAATAGATTGCACTATTTAAAAATTAAGAAATCTGAACTTACATGTTCGAGTCATTAGATCATTATATATTTTCAAATGTATAAACTAAGTTAACAAGTTTCACTTGTGGCTACACTGACAGAGCAAAATTTATTTTATTTGTCCTCTTTTAATTTTCATAGGACGTTTCAATGTGTCATTCTTCAATCTCTTAACCCTTACCATAACCTTTAGTTTTGAATCTTGCTGGGTCTCTCGTGAGAAGTAAATCAAACTTGCTTTGTGTTGCAAGGCCTGTGATTGGATGTTTGCCAGTGATGTCACACATTCATGTGCACGCACTCCACAAACTCAGGATCAAAGCCTGAATTGACAAAGAAAGTTGATGAACAGCATCATGGTACCAACAGAGCCAGATTGGAGAGGTTTGGTTTTGTCAACTCAAGACTAATCCTGTAACTCTGAATTTGTTCAGCTATCATTAGTTTTGAGTTGACAAAACCAAACCTCTCCAATCTGGCTCTGTTGGTACCATGATGCTGTTCATCAACTTTCTTTGTCAATTCAGGCTTTGATCCTGAGTTTGTGGAGTGCGTGCACATGAATGTGTGACATCACTGGTGAACAGCCAATCACGAGCCTTGCAACACAAAGCAAGTTTGATTTACTTCTCTATTTTTTTTTTTGAGTGACCTTTAATTTGGAGCAAGATAAACTGGAGTGACTTTGTGTCAGACATGTCACTTCTCTCACATCTGATTGGTTCACCTTCAGTCTGAGATCTCTAACCCAGAACATAATCTGCCCCGGAGCAGGTTAGCTGTGGAGTGTAAGATACCATGGAAACGAACACCGATTAAAGCCGAGCTACTTTCATAGTACCTAAAACCCAGGGTTGGCGGAAACTAAGCTGAAACATAGCCGGCTAGCCACCTAATCCAGCTTCATGGTACAGGCCACTGAACAAAACCTGTCCTCGTGTAGACTTGTAGTTCTGATGAATCAGTAGAAAGACTGCTGCTGAGAGATTGTGGTTCTGAACACTCGTCTGATGATGTTTCCTCAGCTTGAGACTGAACTCCAGTTCAACCATCTGCTGGACATCACACAGCTGGACGGAGTCGCTGACAGCAGCTCAGACACGGAGGAGGAAGATGATGATGATGATGATGACCTGGGGCTCGTGGGAGAGAAGGAGTTTCTGGGAATGATCAATGCCAATGAAGAGGAGGAGCTGGAAGAGGAAGAGGTAATGACAGCACTTGCAGGCTTTCTAGTACTCTTAATCTTCTATTAATAATAATAATAATAATAAGAATAATATATTTTTTGTTAGAAATTTAAGCTGTATGCAGCTCATGTTCTATACGTTATATTTTGCTTAAAATTAGGTTGTTACAATTTGACAATTTTTTATACAATTAAAATTTTTTTTTTTTTCAATCTTGATGTAACGGGAAAAGCTAACACTAGCAGCAAGTGCCTTTTCTTTCTTTTGTTAAGACAGCAGCTTTTAAGACTGATTTATACCGACACACCTCAGGTGTTCCCTTAAGACATTAACTGTATTCAGTGGTGGAAAAGTATTAAGATATTGTGTCAAAGTTAAAGTATCTCTACTTAAAGGGTTAGTTCAGCCAAAAACTAAATGATGTCATTAATAACTCACCCTCATGTCGTTCCAAACCAGTAAAACCTCCGTTTATCTTCTGAACACAGTTTAAGATATTTTAGATTTAGTCCGAGAGCCCTCACTCCCTCCATTGAAGCTGTGTGTACGGTCTACTGTCCATGTCCAGAAAGGTCAGAAAAACACCATCAAAGTAGTCCATGTGACATCAGAGGGTCAGTTAGAATATTCTGAAGCATCGAAAATACATTTTGGTCCAAAAATAGCAAAAACTATGACTTTTATTCAGCATTGTCTTCTCTTCCGTGTCTGTGTGAGAGAGAGTTCAGAACAAAGCAGTCTGGATATCCGGTTCATGAACTAATCACTGGATGTAACCGGATCTTCTTGAAACAGTTCACCAAATCAAACTGAATCGTTTTAAACGGTTCTCGTCTCCAATACGCATTAATCCACAAATGACTTAAGCTGTTAACTTGTTTAATGTGTCTGACACTCCCTCTGAGTTCAAACAAACCAATATCGGGATATTAGATCCCGATATTGAGTATTATATCCCAATATTGAGTAATGCATGTACTCAAACAGTACACTGACTGAACTGCTGTGAAGAGAGAACTGAAGATGAACACCGAGCCGAGCCAGATAATGACTCGTTCACGAGTCAAGAACCGTTTCTGTCAGACGCGTCCGATTCGTGAACCGAGGAGCTGATGATACTGCGCACGTGTGATTCAGCGTGAAGCAAACCGACACACAGAGCGTCTGAACTGAACTGATTCTTTTGGTGAATGATTCTGAGTCACTCGTTTGTTCGTTATCTGGCTCGGCTCGGTGTTCATCTTCAGTTCTCTCTTCACAGCAGTTCAGTCAGTCTACTGTTTGAGTAAATGAATTACTCCGGGATATTGGTTTGTTTTATATCAGAGGAAGTGTTAGCAACATTTAAAAAGTTAACAGACTAAATCTAAAATATCTTAAACTGTGTTCTGAAGATAAACGGAGGTCTCATGGGTTTGGAACGACATAAGGGTGAGTTATTAATTACGTAATTTAGATTTTTGGGTGAACTAACCCTTTAATGAAAAATTTACTTGAGTACAAGTAAACTTACTGAAAAATAATGACTCGAGTAAAAAAGCAGTTTGCTGAAAATCTACTCGAGTTACTGCATTACAAAGTACCTATAGTAGTAGTATTTTTCTATTTTTACCCCAAATAAGACGATGTGAACATTATGGTGCAGGGTTAACCCTAATCCTAACACTCATGTACTGTAATGTCTGTTTTACAAGTGAGACCCAGTAGATCACTTTAATGGACACATGCATTAGATATCTCTACAGCTGAATAACATGAAGATAGAGATGCTTTGACTGATGAAACATGGAAGACCATAAACACAATTTCAATGCAGAGGTCATAGCTTGTATCACTGTAAAGATTTGTATTTTCTGTCTCACTGTGATGAGAAGCAACATGAGAAGCACCGAAGCTAACGGTTTCAAACTCGACTGATGTTATATGGTGATCTTTGGAGTAAAATGGTCATGACTGATGCTATGTGAAGCAAACATACTACCCTATCCCTGTTGACAGGAGCAACTGTTTTATAACTCATTTTGAAAAGCACATTCAGATATAATATTGAGGTTTTTTTAAGAATTGCAAAAGCGAAGAAGGGTTTAGAAGAAAAGAAAGTGTTTAAAACGGTGTTGATTTGAAATGTGAAAGTAAAAAATGATATGGTGTAAGGGTAAGGTTGGACATCTTTTACATTTTAATTATTTCAATTCTTGTCAATTCCTAATTTTCGATTCCAATAAGACCAAAAATAAATAAATAATTAATAATAAAAAAATATTTTTCACATTTATTCTAACTCTCTTTCCCAAATATTTCCTGGTTAGCTGAATACTCTGAGTGAAGTCAACAGGCTAAAGAACACTTACAGCACAGCAGTCATCTTGACTTGAAATGTTTAAAGTCACATTGAACGTGTAGTTTATAATAGCTAACTTCTCAAAACATCTTCAAACAGACACATGTGTGAGTGTGGCGATACAACAGCTGCCCGAACAGATAACTGAGATGAACAAAGGACCCCAGGCTCTCTTGTGACCTGAATCTGCTGCCACCAATCTGGATCATATATCACTCATATATCAGTTTCTGTGAGGATATATAACCACTACCAGGATTCATCTAACATTCAACACTAGCCGGGTTTCCATCCAAAATTGTGAATTTAACGAGCACTGTTTCCATCCAACGAGTCAAAGAGAACAAAATCCTCTTGATAAACTGGCACTATAGATCACTAAGAAAAGTAGGGAAACTACTGAATATAATAGTTTTCCTCTATAATAAATGAATGAATGCGGTTATTGCTTTCAGAGGTGGATGCAGTCCTCATCGCAGACAGGCATGGCACTGAAATCAGCATGTGCTGTCTAAATCACAGCATGTGCCTATATCGCCCGCTATATCCAACATTTGTTATAGCGATATCCAAGAAGGTGTGCGGTTGATAAATATTGATACCGTTTTACCAGCGCATATGCACATTCACAGTTCTGTCTATGGACATTTTTCTTTTTTCTGTCTATTTTTATTACTGTTATTTATAATTTGTCTCTTTTCTCATTGTATGTATGTCTGCACTGTTTGTGTTTTCTGTACAGGAAGATCCTAACACCAAGAAAAATCCATTGACTCACTTTTAAATGCCCCGCAGAATGCTTGTATGGAAGCATCCCCTGTTATGTGTGAAAAGTTTCTTAGCTTTTTTATTGATAAGGTCACTTCTATTAGGTCTCAAATTGTACCTTCAGCTTCAGACCCTTCAATCTCTGTCCCCTGCTCGGCTGTCTTTGATCATTTTGAGCCGGTAACTTTTTCCTCTTTAGAGGAGGTTGTTGGTCATTTGAAGCCCTCGGGTTCTCCAAATGATGCTGTCCCCCCTCGACTATTTAAGGAGGTTTTCCCCACTGTAGGACCATCTGTTTTAGCAGTTATAAATAGTAGTCTGACCTCGGGTGTGGTGCCTGAAATTTTAAAACATGCAGTAGTTCAACCTCTGATTAAAAAACCTGCTCTAGATCCGTCAGTTCTTGCTAATTTCAGGCCTATTTCCAAATTGCCTTTCCTTTCAAAAATCTTGGAGAAGATTGTGTACAGTCAACTATTGGCCTTTTTGGAAGAACATAATATTCTAGAGGTTTTCCAGTCCGGTTTTAAGACCTTGCACAGCACCGAAACTGCTCTTTTAAGAGTTTTTAATGATATCTTTTTAGCTACTGACTCTGGTGACTGTGTTATCCTTGTGCTTTTAGATCTAACTGCTGCATTTGACACAGTGGATCATGAAATATTGATTTCACGTTTAAGGCAGTGGGTGGGCATCAGTGGCATAGCACTGGAGTGGTTTAGGTCATACTTAGCGGATCGGACTTTTTGTGTTAGCTTAGGTGACTCTGTATCCTCCTCTAGTCCTCTCTTGTGTGGGGTCCCACAGGGCTCAGTCCTCGGCCCTCTACTTTTCTCTCTGTATTTGCTTCCACTTGGTTCCATACTTAGAAAGTATGGCATTTCATTCCACTGTTATGCAGATGACAGTCAGATTTATGTACCTCTAAAAAAGAAAAATTATAACTCTGTTGGACAACTACTCAATTGTCTCGACGACATAAAGGCCTGGATGGCTCTGAACTTTTAATGATATTTTAATGATAAAAAAACAGAAGTGATGGTTTTCGGAGGCACCACTGGGACCCCGCCTGTAGATCTGGGCTCCTTAGCACCCTATATTAAACCTATTATCACAAACCTAGGAGTTAAAGTGGACCCTGAGCTTAAATTTGACAGTCAGATCAAAGCTGTTGTCAAATCAAGCTTCTTTCATTTAAGGCAGCTGGCCAAAATAAAACCAATGCTGTCAAGACAACATTTCGAAACCGTTATCCACGCCTTTGTAACTACACGGCTGGACTACTGTAACTCACTATATGTGGGGGTTAGTGGGTCCTCCATCAACCGTCTCCAGTTGATACAAAATGCAGCAGCACGTCTTTTAACTGGCACACGTAAACATGAGCACATTTCCCCTATTTTAGCTTCATTACACTGGCTGCCTATTCAATTTTGGATCCATTTTAAAATTCTGTTATTTGCTTTTAAATCACTAAATGGTCTTGCTCCGCCATACCTCTCTGAGCTTCTACACTCTTATAAACCCGTCCGCTCTCTCAGATCAGATGATCAGCTGCTCCTGACTGTGCCTAAAACTAAGCGTAAGCTCAGAGGGGACCGTGCCTTTGCTGTGTCTGCCCCTAAACTGTGGAATGATCTGCCTTTGCATGTTAAGCAGGCCTCTTCTTTATCTGTTTTTAAAACCCTTCTTAAAACCCATCTTTTCTCTTTGGCTTTTGACACCTAGTAAGAGGTCGACTTTATTTACTTGTTTCAATTTGTTACTTTGAATGCTTTTATTCTGTGGTTATAAATGGTACATATGTTTATTTTATCTATTTTATTTTTATTTAGTTTTCTGTACAGCACTTTGGTCTACTGTGGTTGTTGTAAAGTGCTTAACAAATAAAGTTGGTATGGTATGGTATTGTGTGTGTGTGAACACACTTGGCAATAAAGCTCTTTCTGATTCTAGCAAAGGTGGACTTGGACAAAAAAAAGAGCATTTTATTTAACATTTTAACCCATACCTAGGCTTGGGAATCCAAATTCTGTTCCAATTCTTGAATAATAAGCTTAATGTCAGGAATCATCATCTACTTTTTAGTGAATTAAAATGTAGATTCTTCTTATCAATTCCTTTTCTGTACTGCACACATTAGGGCTGTAAAGAAAAAAAATCGAACTTCAAATAATTGTCGATTTTAAAATTAAAATCCACATTCTAATGTAAAAACGTAGAAAAACACATTTACATTATTTATATGTTTATTTGTCAGGGACATTGTATAAAATACATTCATTTTATGAAGAGATGTTTTGTACCAGAGTTAGCAAATGCTAATTTCCATCTGCAGTCTCGGGCAGGTGCACACTATATTAAAACATTACATTACAAATAACTGTCAGTAGAACAGATACATGCAATATTAGTTAAACAATGGCCATTTAATCAGATAGTCAAATGAAAATCTAATAAAAAAAAAAATCAAAACCTAAAATATATACAACATCGTCAATACATATTACAATACCTTTATCCTAGGGATGTTCATTTTGGTTATTCTTCCTAGCCGTCGACCTCGCTTGTTAACCAAATACTAACCCTTAACTGACAAGATTATATTAAATTGGAATTTAATTAAATTAGAAAGGATAAGTGTCTGTGACCAATTAAAAATACTAACATTTGTTTCCCGGGGATTCATATTACATGTGCAAAGAGTAATGTCTCCATATTTATTTACATTTATTATGCAATTGTATATGTTAGTGTGTGTGTGTGTGTGTGTGTGTGTGTGTGTGTGTGTAAGTAAAGACCTCTAACTAGCTTGCTCTATTCTTTTATTTTTTTTATTCTATCGGTTTTCTTTTTATTTATTATATTATTTAAAATCCCATGCTACGTGTACTGTGTTAACCTAACTGAGACTTGTTATAGCACTTATATATCATTGCTCTTTTTGTTGTTTTTGATTGCTTCCACTGTCTTCATCTGTAAGTCGCTTTGGATAAAAGCGTCTGCTAAATGAATAAATGTAAATGTAAATATCACATCACCCTCCTGCAGCGCTTCTGCAAGCGGAGAAAAACATCATAAACACGGGCTATATGTAGTGTAGAACTATACTTTCACTTGAACAAGAAGTCTCTTCCGGTGTAGTTAAGGATGGTGTCAATATTGCACCTTATCAGTGTGAGCCGGATGCAGACCCTGAGAATATTGAACAACATGATCACACAGAACTTCTGCATGCACTGATATCACAAGACATATTAAAGTGGTAAGGTTTTGTTTGTTTGTTTTTTGGCAAAATTTTAGATATGTTGTCAACAACCACTTAAAAATTAATGCATTAACTATGTTCAAATAAGTGCATATGTATTAGTTTTTTCTTTAATTCTAACATTTATATATGAATTGCAGTGAAACTGTTATACAGTTAATTTTATTTATACCATAATCCTCTGAAGGTAATTTAATGCCTAAAAGATTTGCATATGCAGGGTAAGAGTTGTGGAAGTGTTCATAAGACTTTTACACGTGCAAAAGAAGCATTGTAAAGGTATAAATTGCTTTTTAAGCATAAGAAAAAAATAATTTGCAGGATTTTACTGTTACTCATAAGTGTAATTCAAGTTTATGAAACTGCAGCTTCACGCTAAAGCAAAATAAATATGATCTGCAATCTTCTGACTTTGTTTGTCCTTACACTTTTGGCAGTTTTTTTTTCTTCACTAAAATACGGTCAAACTGCAAAAAATATTTTTTTCTGCGCCCATAGTTTTGGAACTAAATATTACTAAAATATTTATTATCTCTAACTTATTGGGAATTTATTCACCATTTATCATCTGTACTACCATTGTGTAACCACTAGATGGCTGTTTAGCTCTATAAATAAAAATATAAACGTGGCTGTTTGTATTGCCTAGTGACTGGGAATTCCCACATAGTTAGCTCATTTTTAATTTGGTTGTATATTTAGATATTATTAATGACATTTTTTTTTCTTAGTTGTATTTTATTTTGATTTGACGATTCAAGCTTCAGATTAGTCAAATCTGGACACAAAGAAAGTATGTTGTTGCTTATGCTTGCTTCCTATAATAGCTTGATCAGTCACATGAAGATAATTAGATTCAATACTGAAATTTCAAAATATACCGTAAACGGAGACATGGTCTGAAGAATGAACAAATTCAGATTTATGTACCTTTATTAAGTAAAAAGGTTTTCAAATTATAGCGCTTCGATACTTTAGTGTTGAGCATTTGTCACATAACATCATTTTGACTAATGTTTAACATCAGCTCAATAGTCTATGCAGATTGTATGAAATTTCAATGTAAAGCCAAACTAATTCAATTGTTAACACCAACTCACAATTCAATATCAACACATGGGAGTCTAGCCTAATGGTACAGCACTTATAAAGTATCCTGTTTTAATTACCGTATTCTTCGGGCTATAAGTCGCACCTGAGTATAAGTTGCATCAGTCCAAAAATACATCATGACAAGGAAAAAAATAACATAAGTCGCACTGGACTATAAGTCACTTAAGTCATTTAGAACCAAGAACCAAGTGAAAACATTACAGTCTCCAGCCACGAGAGGGCGCTCTCTGTCTTCAGTGTAGACTACAGGAGAATTGAGCAGCATAGAGCGCCCTCTCACGGCTGGAGAAGGTAATGTTTTCTCTTGGTTCATTTCTCTCGGTTCATGTCAAATTAATTTTGATAAATAAGTCACACTTGAATATAAGTCGCAGGACCAGCCAAACTATGAAAAAAGTGAGACTTAGTCGGAAAAGTCGGTAAGTTGTTATACATTATAGCCAATGTGTACAGTAAAACTACCATTCTGGCAGCGAGAATGATCCAAAATTAAATGAATATAAATGTTTTGGCAGATGACGTGTTTATTGAATCAATCAGATAAGAGTAAATTGAGTCTTTGAGAGCCTAATTTGATTAACTACAAGAAGGGGGTGCCCCCCCCCACACACACACACTTGCAAAACTCAGTTAGTGAGAGAATCGTGCCAAAAATTTAAGCTCAGAGAAGAGAAACATGGAGCTGTACATATCGCTTTATTTCGGGAACTTTTTAGACTACATATAAACAGTTAGTTTTTTCACACTCACAGACCAGTTCTATGAAGTCAATCTATTTTGCAATTCTTTAAACTGTTGTGTTCACTTGGAAATCACTGTTCACAGGCTTGCAATGCTTTTGACCATATTTTAGCGAAAAGAAAAAGCAAAAACCTGCCAAGTGTAAGCATGGAAAAATGGAAGTCAGAAGAATGCAGATGATATTTAATTTGCTTTAGCATGAAGCTGCAGTTTCACAAAACTTGAATTACACTTGAATAACAGTAAAATGCTGCAAATACTTTTTTTCTTGTGCTTAATGTGATTTATATCTTTACAAAGTTTCTTGTGCGCATGCAAATTTTATTTTATGCTTAGTCTTATGTAAAATTCCACAATTCTCACCCCCGCGTATGCAAATCTTTTAGGCATTAAATTACCTTCATATAGTCCAGTGTTTCCCGCAGACTTACATTATATTTGTGGCAGCATATATATATATGCAAATGAATTCTCTGACTGCAGGAGGTGCATTTATTGTGGGAGAAATGGAGGTTTCCCAGTAACGCTGTACAAAAAGCAGCACTCCAATCAGGCATAAAATGCTAAATTAAATGAAAATTACATCCAGATTTCTGAAGACAGTCCATTTCCTTCAGAAATACAGTGGTTTTGATGTTGAAATGTGCAGTGCTCATGTTAATTCAACAAAATCAAAGCCTTTTGGAAAATCTATTTGTGGCAGTCCGTTTAGATATTGTGGTGGGCAGCCACAAATAAATCAACGAATGGGAAACACTGTAATCTCATAATTGAAGTGTACATTCTGCAGATTACATCGTTGTCCAGTCTCACACTGTCAGCAATTTATTATAAAAAAAGTTTTTCACAATTGTAACATATTTACTAGGGCTGTCATCGTTAATGCATTTGATTAATTTGCATTAACTTATTTGCATTAATTTATTTAGTTAATGCAAAATTACTGAAGCACAATTTCTATTCTAATCCTTTAACCCAATGTTGCTTCTCTACTTGTCATCAGATTATTTTAAGCCACTAAGCACTAAAAGTTTTCAGTCCAATAATCCAGAAAGCTAATGCGTTCAAACAGTCTGTCCAAAACAGCACTAACATAAAGGAAACCAGGGTAATTACATCAGAGATTGCAGAGCTCTGTTAGAGTGATTTGTCTCTGAAGAGCGCAAGCCCTCACAGTCACACTGAGTGAAGTACAGACTGAAAGGATTGTCAACATCCATTATATGGCCAGATGAAACTCAAATACACAAAAATCTGGTGACACCTCTGTCCACGCCAATATTCAAAACAAGCAACAGAAAAAGTTCAACCAATCAAAACATTTTTATTTGATGTGTTTGAGATGTGCTGTTTTCCTTAATGCATAACGTACTCTGTTACGAACGTAACCTCGGTTCCCTTTCGATACTTCACTCATACTGCGTATGGGGAAAAGCTCCTTTTTTCCTCGATACTGAAGCCTTTTTTCAATAAAGCAGTGCAACTGCACTGCCATTGGTTTAATCTGTAAACATTTTTAAACCAATGACAGCGCTGCATAGCTGCGCGAGCCTGTGGCGATGCAGTGCGCCAAAGCCCGCAAGAATGGGCGGGGCGAATGGCTATATAAGCAGGCAATCGCCAGAGGAAATCAGGTCATACGACTGAAGCGACGACACTGAACCCGCAGCCTCGTGGCACGGCATATAACGCAGTACTCGTTCCGTATCTCAGGGAACCGAGGTTACGTTCGTAACGGAGTACGTTCCCTTTCGATACTTCACTCATACTGCGTATGGGGAACGAATTCAACCGCGCCGTGCCACGGTAGGGAACGACAAGACTTAACTTGAACACCCTGGGGTCCAGAGGATAAGTGAGAGGGCCGGAGCCATCGAACCCTTGACGCTACACTGCTGAGAGGGAGCTAGCTCCCTGGAGGTGGTATGATGACAGAGTCTGCTAGAGGCCGTCGTATCAAACCGAAAGAACCCGAGCATGCAAGGTCGGGATATCCAAGTTATAGAACCTGACAAAAGTGGACTGCGAGGACCAGCCGGCCACCTCACAGATGTCCTTGATAGAGACACCACTAGACCAGGCCCATGAAGAGGCCATCCCTCTAGTAGAGTGGGCTCTAACTCCTATGGGGCACTCAAGGCCCATAGAGGAGTAACATAGAGCGATAGCTTCAACTATCCAACGCGAGAGGCGTTGCTTTGAGACCGAAGACCCTTTGGTGCGGTCACCAAAGCAGACAAAAAGCTGGTCAGATTGCCTGAACGGCTGTGACCGCTCAATGTAAATTCTCAAAGCCCTCACTGGGCAGAGTAAATCCAGCTCTCGCTCACCTGACAACGGAGGCAGAGCTGAGAGGGAAATTACCTGTGCTCTGAATGGCGTCAAGAGCACTTTAGGTACGTAGCCATGCCTGGGTTTTAAAATGACCTTAGAGTCATTGGGCCCAAACTCAAGGCATGCAGGGCTCACCGAGAGGGCCTGCAAATCGCCAACACCATTGACCGATGCTAGAGCAAGTAGCAGAGCGGTTTTGAGCGTTAGGGGCCGAAGGTCAGCTGACCGCAGCGGTTCAAAGGGAGGTCCTTTGAGTGCTCCAAGGACCGTGTGAAGGTCCCAAGTGGGAACGGTAAGAGGATGTGGGGGCTTCAACCGCCTAGCGCCTCTCAGGAAACGCACAATGAGGCGGTTTCGACCCACTGATTGGCCAGCAATAGGAGCATGAAATGCTGCAATGGCTGCTACGTACACTTTGAGTGTGGAAGGGGTGAGACCCCTTTCTAGACGCTCCTGGAGAAATGACAGTATCGGAGATACATCACACTCAACAGGGTCTTTGTTTTGTGCTAAGCACCAGTCAACAAAGACTGACCATTTTTGGGCATAGAGGCATCTTGTAGACGGGGCTCTTGCCTGAGCAATGGTGTGTAGTACGTCCCCGGGGAGGCTCAGAGGCTCCCATCGAGGGACCATACATGCAGAGCCCAGAGTTCTGGCTGTGGATGCCAGATTGTCCTGTTCGCCTGAGAGAGGAGGTCCCGCCTCAGGGGGATCGGCCATGGGACTTTCATGGAAAGCCTGAAAAGCTCCGAGGACCAAACTTGGGTCCTCCAGAGTGGGGCCACTAGGAGGACTCTGTGTCTGTCTTCCCTGACTCGTCTGATGACCTGAGGGATCAGAGCGATCGGGGGAAAATTATAAAGAAGGAGGCTGGGCCAGTTGTGGGCCAGCGCATCGGTTTCCTTTGAAAAATAAGTTGGGCAATGAGAGTTGCTTTCTGAGGCGAAGAGGTCGACCTCTGCCTTCCCGAAAATCTCCCAGATTTTGAGAACCGTCTGGGGATGGAGCATCCACTCGTCCGAGGGGACATTGCTCCGTGAAAGCATGTCTGCTCCCAGATTCATCTTGCCAGGTATGTGTGTCGCCTTGAGCGATCGCAACCTGGGTAATGCCCATTCCAAGAGGCGCTTTCCCAGGGCGCAGAGGCGGCTGGATGAAAGGCCGCCTTGGTGATTTATGTAGGACACCACTGTCATGCTGTCCGACTGGACTAGGATGTGGCGCCCTTCCAAGATTGCCTGAAAGGATTGAAGGGCTCGTTCTACTGCCAGCATCTCGAGGCAGTTGATATGAAGATGGCTTTCTTCGTGTGACCACGAGCCGAAGGCTGGTCTGCCCTCGCACCGAGCACCCCAACCCAGGTTGGACGCATCCGTTGAGAGCACCGTCCTTCTGGAAACCGCCTGTAGGGGTACTCCACGACTGAACCAAACAGGGTTCATCCAAGGCTCCAGGGCTGCTAGACAGGCCTGGTTGACCCTGATGCGAAAGCGGCCGTGCCGCCAAGCATGAGGTGGGACCCGGAGTTTCAGCCAGTACTGCAAGGGCCGCATTCGTAGGAGGCCGAGCTGTAAAACTGGGGAGGCGGAAGCCATCAGCCCTAGCATCCTCTGAAAGAACTTCAGAGGGAAACAGGCTTTGTTCTTGACAGAGGCCGCGAGCTGCTGAAGTACCAGAGCGCGCTCTGGTGATATGACCGCCCTCATATTGACGGAGTCGAAAACTGCTCCCAGGAACGTAATACGTTGGCTGGGGAGCAGTGAGCTCTTGGCGAAATTGACCCTGAGTCCTAGGCACTGTAAGTGGCTCAGGAGCACGGATCTGTTGTGGTCTAGCTCGGTTCGTGACTGGGCTAGAATGAGCCAGTCGTCGAGATAGTTCAGAATGCGAATTCCCATCTGTCTCAGAGGGGAGAGCGCCTCGTTCATGCACTTGGTGAAAGTGCGGGGAGCTAGAGACAGCCCAAAGGGAAGGACTGTATATTAGTAAGCCACACCCTCGAACGCGAATCTCAAGAATCATCTGTGATGGGGGGGCTATCTGGATGTGAAAGTAAGCATCTTTCAGGTCCAGCGAAAAGAACCAGTCCTCGGGGCAAATCTGCGTGAGGATCTGCTTCAGTGTCAACATCTTGAACTTCCGTTTCATGAGGGAAAGGTTCAGGTGTCTGAGGTCTAAGATGGGTCTGAGACCGCCATCTTTCTTGGGGACAAGGAAATAACGGCTGTAGAACCCCGACCCGCTGTCTGAGGGAGGAACTATCTCTATGGCTCCCTTCCTTAACAGCGTCATCACTTCGGTGCGGAGGACCTGAGCGTCGTCCGGCTCTACCGAGGTGGGAATCACTCCGCGAAAACGCGGGGGTCTTCGGGCGAACTGCAGTGAGTATCCGTGTTTTATTATCCCCAACACCCACTTGGACACTCCGGGGATGGCCTGCCAGGCCTCGGCCCGCGTGACAAGGGGCTGGATAGTGTCGGATGGCAGACCACTGATTAGGGGCCTGAACACTGACGAGTGTGGAAGAGGAAAACTGCTCTCTTTTTGAAAATGTGAAATATTTATTGTGTTCGCCATAACAATGGCGCTTTGCGTGGACGCAACAACAGTGGGCCCAGGTCGCACAGCAGACAGGCGAGAGAGCTTCTGGGGTGGTCCGGCCGCGGCGGGACTTTGCCCCTTCCTCTTTCTTCCCCAACGATCAGGAGGATTTAGAGGGCGTCGGGTCCAGCACAATCCTTTGCCGGGGGCCCTGACGTCTAGGTGGTTTAGCACGCCTAGTGGGGCGAGCTGGGTGCTGCTCCTTAGGGGGTGCCGCCTGGGGGGTAGAAGGGGCAGGTTTGCTCTGGTGCTGAGTCGGCGCAGTCCTGGGGCGACTCGGGGCAGAGGTGGAGCGCTTGGGCAGGAAGTGTCGCATGGCTTGGGACGACTTCTGTGCTGCAGTGAAGCGTTCTGTAAACCCTTCTACCGCTGGTCCGAAGAGGCCGCATGGAGAGACTGGGGCATCGAGAAAGGCCACTTTGTCGCTCTCCTTAATCTCTGTTAGGTTGAGCCAGAGGTGGCGCTCCAGCACAACCAGGTTGGCCATGGATCGTCCGATGGCCTGGGCCGTGGCTTTCGTGGCGCGCAGAGCCAAATCAGTGGCGCTGCGGAGGTCACGGAAAGCAGGTTCACTAGAGCTAGACTCATCCAGGGAACGGGGAGCTTTGCCTGGAACACCTGCAATATGGCCATGGTGTGCAGAGATGAAGCGGCTTGGCCCGCAGAAGTGTAGGCCCTGCCAGCCATGGCAGAGGTCGTCCTGCAGGGCTTGGAAGGAAGGGCTCTCTTATTTTTCCACCCCACAGCCGCGGGGGGACAGAGGTGAGCAGCCACAGCCTCATCCAGGGGCGGCAATTGCTCATAGCCCTTCTCCTGAGAGCCATCTACTGAGCTGAGAGCTGCAGAGGAAGTGTGTAGGCGGGCCAAGTAGGGGGCGCGCCACGACTTTGTCAGCTCATCATGAACCTCAGGGAAGAATGGGGCAGGTCGCTGGCGGGGGGCCTGGCGGCGTCCTGGCAGGTACCACTCGTCCAGCCTGCTGCGTGTCGGCTCTTCAGGGGGGGCCCACTCCAAATGGAGTTCCTCAATGGCCTTGGAGAGGATGCGGAGAAGCTCGGCATCCATCCCAGCTCTGGCGTCGATGGGCTCCAGTGACGGCAGGTGGGCGGGGTCAGAATCGCCGGCCCAGTCCTCAGTTTCAGAAGCCGCGAGTGACATGGAGTCGTCAAGCGGCTCGTCCTCCGATCCGCCAAAAGAGACGAGGTTGCTCGCTTCAGCCGAGGGACGCTGCTCTGGGCGTGAGAAGAGGACAGGGGACGGCTCTCTCATTGGAGAGGGTGAGGCACGCGGGTGCTCTGCATGTGCCACAGCTGTGGCGCGGCATGGCCGTCGCCGTTAAAACGGCGTTAGAAACGCTCTTTTAGAGCGGTGAAAACCGCAGGAAAAAGCTCTTTTAGGATCGTCGGATGGCGGCAGGAGATCGCTGAGAAGCGGCCGGAAGCGGGAAGTGGGTGGCCCGAGATCGGCGCTGAGAGCGGCTGTCTGCGAGTACGCCGGCGCTGCAGGCGGTCGGCGGTCTCAGCTGGTCCGCTGCGGTGTCTCTTCGACGGCGAGAGCTCGTTCCAGGCGAAGGCGTTCAGCAGAGATCCAGCGAAGTGAAGTCGTCGCTGAAGGAGTAAGATCTGATTTCCTCTGGCGATTGCCTGCTTATATAGCCATTCGCCCCGCCCATTCTGGCGGGCTTTGGCGCGCTGCATCGCCACAGGCTCGCGCAGCTACGCAGCGCTGTCATTGGTTTAAAAAAGTTTACAGATTAAACCAATGGCAGTGCAGTTGCACTGCGTTATTGAAAAAAGGCTTCAATATCGAGGAAAAAAGGAGCTTTTCCCCATACGCAGTATGAGTGAAGTATCGAAAGGGAACTTACATTTTACAGGTATGTTTTCCATCTGTAAATGGGAATATTTCCATTTTGCAATTAATCACAGAAAAAAGGTGTGATTTTAATCAGATTAAAAAATTTAATCAATTGACAGCCCATATATTTACCAAGCGGCTTAGGGATGGGTGATACCACACATTTTGTTTCGATACAATGCCGATACTTTATACGATTCCTCTAAACTGGACTTTTAGATTATGAAATTTAATCATTATGAGTACAATGGGAAATAATACCTACTTTATATTTGAAATGCATTTTAATATTCAATATGCCTTAATTGCAACTTAAGTTATATTTTTGTTTTGTTTACACATGGTTAAAATAAGTTTACTGTAGCGGAAACTCAGGAAATCTACAAACGCTATAGTTAAACTATGTTCACTTTACCATGGTTCATTATCATAAGGGACTGCCAGTAAAAGGGTGTTGCATGCATAAAATGCAACCTTTTCATTCAGAGAGTGTATGATCTATATTAACAATACAGAAGAGAACATGAGCAATATGAACTTTTAACAAATGTAAATAAATGTACTGCACAAACTAGGGTACAATTTCAATAGGTTTATTGTGAAATAAATAAAAAATATAGCTTGTTTTTTTTTCTGCATTGTTCTGGACTGCCTTTTCCAGAAACATAAATGCTTTCTTATTATAGGCTACTCTTGTTAAACGCAGCTCTATTTAAATGCACTGTCAGAAGTGAGCGAATGCTCTCTGTAATTGATTGATTTCTGCCTTGCAACATTTGTGTGTGTTCAGATGAGCTGGAAAATCCCTTCCACACAATTATTTGCTAACATAGGTTATTCATCCAATTTGAGCAGGTGTCTCTGGCATAAGTTATGGACATCATTGTGCGTTTGAAGCCTTCATCTGGTGGTTGTGATGTGGTTCCGTTACGTCTTCTTAAGGAGATGGTTGATGTTGTTGGGCCGAGTATTACTTCTATTGTTAACAACAGTCTTCATAACAGAGTTTTTCCAACAACCTTTAAGCAGGCGGTTATATCAGTCCCTCTCTATTTGGGTACCGAGACGAACCAGCTCATCAATGGTTTTCACCGTTCCTCTCAACAGTGACGCCAACCGTGGATTGCAGCTTCTTAATGTTGCCTGCACTAATTCGGCTTCAAGCAACAAAGGGTTAATTTTTAGTGCCATCGCTCTATAGTTGAAAGCAAAGTCTCTCACCGATTCGTTGACCCTCTGTCGGTAATTTGCCAATTTCTGTGCAGCAACTTCCTTGTGGTCTTCATTCAAAAATGAGAACAGGAATTTTTCTTTGAATGGATTCCAATCTCGAATATACTGTTTCTCCGCTCTCCACCAGCTCTTAGCGGTTCCCTTAAGACTCACGGATAATGCCGCCAACACCTCTTCGTGGGACATGGGTCTCAATTCATTATATTCTTCAAAGCGATCTGTAAATTCAATGGGGTCTTCTGAAATCAAATTACTAAAGGTAGGTAAATCCATTTTAACAGAAGGCGGATGAGATGCTGAAGAATGATGCGTAACTTGCCTCGTCGCGTCTTGTGTTATTGAGGTAATCTTAGAAGGTGCGTGGAATTTTCTGTGAGATGCATCTGTGCTGAAATAAACAGGAGTTGATGTGACCGGTTGGATATCCTTGAACTGCTTCTCCAGCTGTTTATCACGTCGTTTCAAACAATCCACCATGCTCTTTGCTAGATCATCAATTTTGGCATAGCACTGTTGGTGAACTCGATCTATCTCTCTTTGAAGATGATAATTCATTCTATCTTCATAAGCTTTTAGTTTCATACTCAAAGCCTCTGAGGTAACAAAGTCACTGATTCTGTGTTCCAGATCCACAAGGTGCTCTTCAATACAACTCATTCGTTGCACTTTTTCATCACTGCCGAATTTTAACTCCTCTTCTTGAAAATCATGAGGCGGAGGAGGTAAGGGTAAGGGTAAATCATCTTGTTTCACTCTATAGTCTGATGGCTCAACTCTACCTTCCTAAGTACAATTTGCTAAAAGTATCTATAAAATTTGCCACCGGATCCCTTCGATGTATATAAGCTTCATCAGAAAAATCTGAGATATGTTCCCTTTCTTCCATAGCAGATGATTGTTAGGAATATTTGTTGGTGAAGGGTTTTCAGTACCGTCGAAATTTATTTTTAATTACAAGGAATCCCACAAATGCTTAAGCGGGTCCCTGTTCGGGCGCCATTCTGTAACACCTCCCTTAATGTAAGATGATACAATCTGAGGGGTCTAACAGAATTCGACTGGTACTAATAATAAAACCACTTCACCAAACAAATACGTTTCTCTTTTTGGTTTTATTCCCAAGTAAACGATAGATAATCAACATGAATAACTGAGCATTTTTATGAGCATTTAAGGAAAGTCAATAATAAATGAAACTTATCATGTTAGTTCAATGTTAGATGAATCAGATGATGATGCTGATGAGATGATTAAGATCCAAACTGTTATTTGAGGACGATGCAATGTTATAATCCAGTGAGACCAGTGGGAATGGAATGGAGATAAGCAGCACTGTAGATCTGTAGTAACAAACCAAGGTTGCTTATAGAAGAACGTGTGGTAAATAGGGCTCAAATGAGGAGAACACGTGCAGCATGGAACAATAAAGGTATCAAATGTCCAAAGAGTCCACTAAGGTCCAAAAAAAAAGTCCTTCTATAAAAGAAAACAAATAGTGCACATCAGCCTTTGGAATTTCAAATAAACCATATATCACATTTGGAAGTCAGCAATCACACATTTGAAAGTCAGCATATACTCACGTTTGAGCGTAAACTTAAACAGTTCTCAAACAGGACTTGTGAGAAAGAAGGTAGCCAGCCATGAGCTCAACCATGAGGTTTCCGTCTACCAAAGAATCTGACTTGCTCGTCTATGATCGGGGCTTATATCCGGTAATCAATTACCTCTAGCGCCCTCAAGCGGCTGCTAGTGGTAACATGTTGTCCCAGATGCATCATTTACAACAAAAAAAAACAATATACAAAACCAAGTAACGTTCTACACCGTTACAATATATTTTATATACTCTCACCATACTAATACTGTGTTTGACCCCCTTTCGCCTTAATTTTACGTGGCATTGATTCAACAAGGTGCTGAAAGCATTCTTTAGAGATGTTGGCCCATATTGATAGTATAGCATCTTGCAGTTGATGGAGATTTGTGGGATGCACATCCAGGACACGAAGCTCCTGTTCCACCACATCCCAAAGATGCTCTATTGGGTTGAGACTGTGGGGGCCATTTCAGTACAGTGAACTCATTGTCATGTTCAAGAAACCAATTTGAAATGATTTGAGCTTCATGACATGGTGCATTATCCTGCTGGAAGTAGCCATCAGAGGATGGGAACATGGTGGTCATAAAGGGATGGACATGGTCAGAAACAATGCTCAGGTAGGCCGTGGGATTTAAACGATGCCCAATTGGCACTAAGGGGCCTAAAGTGTGCAAAGAAAACATCCTCCACACCATTACACCATCACCAGCAGCCTGCACAGTGGTAACAAGGCATGATGGGTCCATGTTCTCATTCAGTTTTGAATTGAGACTCATCAGACCAGGCATAATTTTTCCAGTCTTCAACTGTCCAATTTTGGTGAGCTTGTGCAAACTGTAGCCTCTTTTTGCTATTTGTAGTGGAGATGAGTGGTACCCGGTGGGATCTTCTGCTGTTGTAGCCCATCCGTCTCAAGGTTGTGCGTGTTGTGGCTTCACAAATGTTTTGCTGCATACCTCGGTTGTAACGAGTGGTTATTTCAGTCAAAGTTGCTCTTCAATCAGATTGAATCAGTCGGTCCATTCTCCTCTGACCTCTAGCATCAACAAGGCATTTTCTCCCACAGGACTGCGGTGGTTGTGTGTGAAAATCCCAGTAACTGAGCAGATTGTGAAATGCTCAGACCGGCCCGTCTGGCACCAACAATCATGCCACGCTCAAAATTGCTTAAATCACCTTTCTTTCCCATTCTGACATTCAGTTTGGAGTTCAGGAGATTGTCTTGACCAGGACCACACCCCTAAATGCATTGAAGCAACTGCCATGTGATTGGTTGATCAGATAATTGCATTAATGAGAAATTGAACAGGTGGTCCTAATAATCCTTTAGGTGAGTGTAGTTCAGTAATATGAACATGTCTGCATTCTTGCATCAGTGTTTCTTTATGTACTGTATTATGATGGAGACAAATATACATTGAAACTTAATGAAGATGTGGACTGGTCAGTCACTGTTCAACATGGAGGATCACAGATCAACAAACAGCTTTAACTTGAGCGAATCAAAAGTCATGATCACATACAGACTTTATTTGACATTGTGAAGACTTTGAGTGAGCATAAAAAAAATACATACTAGTTAAATATTTTAATGACTTACACAAAAACGACTATTCTATTGTTATTTTTTAATTGTATTTTTTATTTTAACTAGTTTATTGAAACTGTCAGAAAGAACCACTTTATAAGATCCCAGCCTCAGTTGTTATTACAGAAATGGGGCTGGATCTTGATCATCCCATTGTCAGTGAGTCTTGCACTGATTTATTTAAGCCGGGCATACACTGTGCCGTTTTCATCTGATTTTGAGCCAAATTCTGACTCGTGTGACTGTTTTTCAGGTCGGTCCGATTTTCAACATTGTTCTGCGTCGTTTGTCGTGCAGTGTTCATGCAGTGTACAAAGAGAAACGAGAGGCGATAAATCTCTCCCGACCGGCAATCAGTAGTTCGGATGGATTTCTGAAATGTCGCCTCTCGTGAGGTATCGCACTATTGAAGCAGGGCTACGAACCTATTTTCTGCGTTTCCCTCACTGCGCATGCGCGAAACCATAAACTAAACCATGGCGACACGGCGTGTAGTGTGGACTGAAGTGATGGAGGAAAACTTGTGGAGTTATGGCAGCAACATGTCAGCCTTGTCAACGTGTCATCATCAATTTACCACAACAGGTATGCCAGAGAGAAAAGTTGGGAGGATATAGCTGCTGAGCTGCAGTTGCCTGTCTGCCTTTTTATTTTTATTTTTTATTTTTTGCACGTTTCAGCACACAGAATTGCGCATATCACCAAAGCAGTGCGTTTATCCCGGGAAAGCATGCTTATTCTAAAACAACCACAAACATCCGGTTTCTGAGGAATCATACTTGTTGATTTTCCCTCGTACAGTGTGAGCAGTCAAATCGCAACTCAACAATCGGACTGTACAGTGAGCACATAAAAATGAGCTTTGGCTTTACATCGCATGCGATCTACTCGTACGATGTGAGTTGGTACCTTAGTGAAATCGCATGGCTTTACTTGGTAGTCCAGTGCTCTTGAAAATCTGATGCGGTTTAATGAATGTGTCTGTTTCAGGATCCACTGAACTCTGGAGATGACGTGAGCGAACAGGACATCCCAGAGATCTTTGACACAGAGAACATCATTGTGTGCCAGTATGACAAGGTAAAGGAATGAGAAGAGTTTTCTAAATGAGGTTAAGAGATCAGCCTGTAGAATCAGCCTGGATAAAGATGGACACTGTTAGATTAAACCGCCCTGTTAATACAAGTAAATTTAATCAAAGCAAGCTGGTGTCTTGAGAGCAGTTCTTTAAGGTCATTGCACGCTGAGTCTGAAATTTTTGCACAACAAATTATGACCTTTCATTGTGTCAATCAGGTTTACACACTGCCTCTGAAACATTCGTCCATCAAAACAAATTTGGGTTTGATTTTCTGCGTTTTTCACATCCGTAGACAGCATTTTGAGAGATGCGAAGAACTAAAAGAACATAAACAAAGGAATTATGATCCATATTACAACGTTATTGCTTCGTTGGACTAAACGTGTTTCATGAGATATCGGTCAGTGGACCCTTACCTTTCTAACTAAACCGGGATTTACAGCTGTGGGTGTGTTTGACTCGTTATTACGACGGATCTGGTGTGTACTGCATTTTCATTCTTCCTGCTTTGTGTACTGTTTACACAAATCTAGCAAATACAGTCTTTATAAGCTTTCCATTGGAAGAACAGTGATCTGTCGTCGATGCTTGAGGCTTAGATCTTTAGTTTGTCAAGATCAATTTTTTCCCATTTCATTTAATCTGTTCATAAACAATGACACGTGCGAGTTGAGGGGTGTTGAGGATGCAGGCGTCGGGGTGCAGGTTAACAGGTAGAGAAAATGAATAATTTTAAGGGAAAATAAGTTGATTTTAAATTTCATGGCATCAACACCTCTCAAAAAGTTGTGACAAGGCCATGTTTACCCCTGTGTGGCATCCCCTCTTCAGTCTGCAAACGTCTGGGGACTGAGGAGACAAGCTGCTCAAGTTTAGGAATAGGAATGATATCCCATTCTTGTCTAATACAGGCTTCTAGTTGCTCGACTGTCTTAGGTCTTCTTTGTCACATCTACCTCTTTATGATGCACCAAATGTTTTCTATGGGTGAAAGATCTGGACTGCAGGCTGGTCATTTCAGTACCCGGATCCTTCTTCTACACAGCCATGATGCTGTAATTGATGCAGTATGTGCTCTGGCATTGTCATGTTGGAAAATGCAAGGTCTTCCCTGAAAGAGACGATGTCTGGATGGGAGCATATGTTGTTCTAGAACTTGGATATATCTTTCAGCATTGATGGAGCTCATCTTTCCAGATGTGTAAGCTGCCCACACACACACTCATGCAACACCATCCCATCAGAGATACAGGCTTCTGAACTGAGCGCTGATAACAACTTCGGTTGTTCTTGTCCTCTTTAGTCCAGATGACACGGCGTCCCAGTTTTACAAAAAGAACTTCAAATTTTGCTTTGCCACAGTCCATTTTAAATTATCCTTTGCCCAGATAAAACGCCTGCGCTTCTGGATCATGTTTAGATATGGCTTCTTCTTTGACCTGTAGAGTTTAAGCTGGTAACGGTGAATGACCCGGTGAATTGTATTCACCAACAATGCTTTCTGGAAGTATTCCTGAGCCCATGTTGTTATTTCCATTACCGTATCATTCCTGTATGTGATGCAGTGCTGTCCAAGGGCCTGACCCTTACGCACAGAGATTGATTCTCTGTCTCTGAATCTTTGGATGATATTATGCACTCTAGATGATGATGATGATAACTTCAAACTCTTTGCCGTTTTTCTCTGAGAAACTCCTCCTTTCTGATATTGATTCACTATTTTCCCAAATGTTTTACCTTTCAAAATGTCTCACTTTCAACATTTTATATGTTATGTATATTCTATTGTGAATAAAATCAGGTTAGGTCAGGAGCTTTATAAATTATTCCATTCCTTTTTTACTCAGAATTTATACAGTTTCCCAACTTTTTTGTAGTATAAATAGCATAAAATCCTGTAATTTTAACAGGACGATGTGTCAATAGATGGAATCTATAACTATTTGCGCGGATTAAATTGCATATCATAAAAAAAACTGCTATTTTCACTGCTATTTTCACATAAACAGAATCCACTGTTATTTTCACTTAGCTGCCTTTACTGTTAATTCAAGTGTGCAAACAAATTAAAAATTGTAAAATGTGTGATGACAGAATAAACATGCAACACAAAAACAATACATTCATGCCCAAAATATCTTAACATTTTAACACCATGCAGACATTCTAATTGTATCATTTGAAACTATCATGTGAATAAGATGCATGGCCATTAATTAGTGTTATTAAACACTATGTGGACTATCAGCCCTCCAGTAATAGCAAAGAGCTTTTTCCTTTTGTTATGCAAGTCAATAACAATAAATACTGTTTTGTTGCTTTTAAATGTGGCATGACAGATCGCTATATTCACCTGAGTACAAGCGGCATCGCGAGTCTCTTCCACTTTCATACAAGATACAGTGTGAAATAAATCTGAATGAACATCAGAACGTGTGATGTCTAATGTAATCATTTCAAAGGTTTAATTCATTCTTGCTGTCTGTTGACATTGAATGATTGATGATGATGATAAAATAAAAGGTACTATGAGTGAAAGTCTTTGCATTGCTGATCATTCATTATAATAGCTTATTCTTAGGTATGCAAATAATATTAGTAAAATGACCGTGGCTAAGTGTAGCATATAAGAAACAGAAGATTGTGTTCTGATATGGATTGAATAATCAGTCCGTGGTTTTCAGTATGAACTCCTTATCATCACAGACATAAATCTATACGATTCTGACCATGAGTAGAGACTGCTACACTTTATCTGAACCCACATGACTGAGAAATGCTAATGGCAGTGCATCATTTTCATTATCTGTCAGTGTTGACACCGGCAGTAACCAAAGCAAATGAAGACAAGATTGACTACACAAACACCTGCAGTAGAATAACTGCATGTGTAAATTTTCTACATCTCTCTTTGTATTTTAGTCATATATCTTTAGCACAAATCTCTCTGACAAAACACTTTTAAGAGTTAAAGTTCATTATAACGTCACTAGTTTCGATAATTAAAAAAAAAAAAGTTATTGATTTTTGTTTTTGTTTGTTTGTTTTACAGATTCACCGTAGCAAAAACCGCTGGAAGTTCTACTTGAAAGATGGAGTCATGTGTTACGGAGGGAAAGACTATGTTTTCTCAAAGGCTGTGGGGGAGGCAGAGTGGTGACACAATTACTGCTTTACCAGTATTTATCTAATCTAGCATGCCAATTATAATTTACATCATCTTATGATTGCATTTGTTTTTCTTCATATGAGTTTGTGATTGTATTCTGATACAGAAAATACTGTTGGTGCTTACTGAGTTAAAAATATATATTGATAGAATAAAGGTAAAAGAGATTAGTTTTTCATCATATAAGATTCCTTGTGTTTTTTAGTTAATCTTGAAACTTGACATTTTTGTTTATGCTAAAACAAACATTAAAATGCTGATTTCAGACCAGTCTGTCATTTTGTTGCTTTTCTTAAAAAAATAAAAAATAAATAAATGGTCAAGAAACATGAGCTTCTAAAACGAGGTCTCAGAGAAATGCTGATAAGATTTTTTTTCCTTTCAGCTCTATATCAGTGCTCCTGACGGACTCCTTGAGGACGGTTAGGGTTATGTGTGTTTAGTAGAAGTTCATGCCTGATGCTGAAGGAGCCCCATGAAACTTTTCTCTGCCAAAATATCCTCTTGTATAAGTACACCGTAAATAAATGTGCAATAGTGAAGTTTAACTGCCTGCATACCTGTAGGCAGCTTCCTTGATGATTAGCTATAGCTTATTTTAGGTTAGGTTATTTATTTATTAAGCCAATGTAAAAACAACCAAAAGGTTAAACAAATTGCTGTACATTAGAAACCATATATAAAAAATTTATTTCAAACAGCAAAGTAAAATACACAGTAAAATACATTAGTTGTTAAATGCTATATATATATATATATATATAAAACAAATATGATTTAAGCTTTGATTTAAACATAGAAAGAGATGATAACGTTCAAATTCACACTAGTAAGCTGTTCCATCATTTGGTGCCAACCCTTGGAAAGGCTCTGTCCCCACTGTGTTTTAACCCTGTGGGGGGGCATAAGGACTCTTCTTTGTTGGAGATTTAACCGGCCGCTGCTACCCTCCATCATCATCAGCACTTTGCGTTCTTTGAACTTCAAAGTGGACACCTTAAAATCGTACAGAAGGTACTGTAATGAATACCATGAGGCTTATCTATTATGTTTCACTTAAAGTTGGTTACATAGGGAGGTCGTGTCCTAGTGGTTAGAGAGTTTTGACTCCTAACCCTAGGGTTGTGGGTTCGAGACTCTGTCCAGCAATACCACAAATAAGGTGCCCTTGAGCAAGGCACCAAAACCACCTACTGCTCCCGGGGTGCTGCAGCATAAATAATGCCCACTGGTCTGAATGTGTGTGTGTGTGTATGTGTGTGTGCACTTTGTATGGGTTAAATGCAGAACACGCATTCTGAGTATGGGTCACCATACTTGGCTGAATGTCACGTCACTTCACTTTATCCTACAATACCTGATGATCTTTTTGAACTTTCCGGGTTTACCTTAGTTTGGGCAGACAGGGACAAAGACTCAGGAAACAGTAGATGTGGGGGGACATATGTGTCTATATAAATTATATGTGGATGTAATTACAATTTCAATTTGTTGTACAATATATGTCCCGCCCAGTGGCAAACCATCACAAGCGGCCAGTCTTATAGCAGACAAGATACATGAACTGCAACTCTTCTACCCTGAAGCCCCCCTTATACTGCTTGGAGACCTTTTCGGTGCTGCCAAGATTTGAATAATATGTTAAGCTAGGAACAAGAAAAGATAACATTTTGGACAAGTGCTTTGTGAATGTGAAGAATGCCTAGGTATCTAAATGTAGACCACCAGTACTGAATTAGGGAAAGAAATCGGAGTATGGACAGATGAAAGTACAAACTGGGAATTTTTTCTTTATGGAACATAAGATGAAAGAAATTGAGCGCAGCGTTAGTTCAGTCAGGCCACGGAGGCAAGGCTGTGAACAGCTGATGCGGTCAGCTGTCAAATCGCTCCAATCACTACCACTCCTGTTTTACACAGGACATATATATATATATATATACACGTGACACTACTGCTCGTTAAGTATGCTAAATGGCTTGCAAGGCTCAAACTGCTCAGAAGAGCCATTGCTCGCTCAGGAACTATCAGACGGTGAATCTATCTCCATAGGAAGGATTAAATCAGGTTTGGCAGGATCCCCACAGAGTATCTCAAACATATTTCAGTCGTGAACTTAAGCTAATTTGCCATGTTGTTTGTCAAGCAACAGACTGAATTGATATGAATGAGCTGCTGATATAGATACTTCGCATTTGATTCATCGTCAGAGTGTGCATACGACCGACTCACAACTTTACACAAGATCTGCATCCTGTAGGAAGAAGCATATATTCAACAAAATCAAAGCATCCACGAACAACTGCCATTTAAACTTTAATTCATCTCTGGATGTCTTCATAAAGCTAACCAAAGTTCTTTCATTTTATTGCCTAGTGCTATTTTGTTGAACATGCTCCAGACATTGCTTATTGAAAAAGCTATTGTTCCGTTACGTTGCGAGGCATACTATCATATTGCCAAACCGGTAACTCGGTTAAATATACCCACAAGCCTCATTAATCTGTGGTCAAAGCTGTCGATATTAATGGCTGCTGCTTCAGGCTCATCTATTGGGGATGCTTTCATCAAACTTATCCAACTACTCCAACACACTGGGTTTTAATCAGTGATGTGCTGTTGCTCAAACTAATGTATCGATTAAGTGCTTAATAGCCTACTAAATGTACAGATCGTAATTTTGCTTATGCTGTTACCTAAATTAGAGTCTGAACATATGGCATTAAAAAAATTATAATAATAATTCCCTGCTCAGTTAAACTACATCCTAAGACCGCAATGCATATAATCTTATGCAGGGTTCCCCAGCATCAGGGTAGGTATTATTGGCATTATAATTAATCACACACGGTGTTGAATGCTACAGTCATGTCAGATCATGCGTCATTGGACTGGACTCTCTTGAACATCGTCATCACAACAGCGGAACGATGTAAAAAAGAATGAACTTGTGGCATAGTCTGCGAAATGCAGTGGAATCGTCAGTTATCAATCAGGGATATGTTGCACATTCTGTAAATTAAAACCCGAATGGATTAACCATCTGTTATGCTATAAAAATCACATATCGAAGGATATATGAACATGATGTGTCATTCTCCCACAAACATTAATCGTTTTTGCGACAAAATCTACGGACATCATTATTGTAAGTACATTCATACAAACTGTTGTACCGGTCCAAATGTTGATTTGTCTAGATTCTAGAAAAATGAAATTGCTAATGCGCCTTAAATCCAAACGTTTTACAAGTAAGTGTGTCAATGGGGTATCTGCGCATGTGCTTAACTAAGGTAAGAGTGTTCATGCAAAAATAAATAAATAAAAATAAAAAGGTAATTTACCCAGTCTAAAGTGCTGGAAAATTAAATGTCTTTGGAAGTGCTTGGATTTACTTGAGGGTGTAAGAACCCTGGTGTACCTTTCTCTGAACAACAGAGGGCGACAAGGACTAACAATCCTTTGAAAGTTAATTCTCAGCACATAGAGACTCTTTCACCTAGATATCACACTATAGAGACTGTGTCTGTTCCACGAACTAGAAAATACAAAAAACGTCCAAACCAAGTTAAGGTTAACAATTTAATTGAGGTTCAACAAATAAAAAACAAATGCAATATGGATAAACAAATGATAAAGCTTGGCTTATTGAATATCAGATCCATTTCTACGAAAACACTTTTTGTAAATAATATGATCACTGATCATAATATAGATGTGCTCTGCTTGACAGAAACCTGGCTAAAACCTGATGAATAAATTATTTTAAATGAGTCCACCCCCCAAGATTATTGTTATAAACACGAGCCGCGTCTAAAAGGCAAAGGGGGGAGGAGTTGCTTCAATTTATAATAACGTTTTCAGGATTTCTCAGAGGGCAGGCTTCAAGTATAACTCGTTTGAAGTAATGGTGCTTCATATAACATTATCCAGAGAAACCAATGTTAATGATAAATCCCCTGTTATGTTTGTACTGGCTACTGTATACAGGCCACCAGGGCACCATACAGACTTTATTAAAGAGTTTGGTGATTTTACATCCGAGTTAGTTCTGGCTGCAGATAAAGTCTTAATAGTTGGTGATTTTAATATCCATGTCGATAATGAAAAAGATGCATTGGGATCAGCATTTCTAGACATTCTGAACTCTATTGGTGTTAGACAACACGTTTCAGGACCTACTCATTGTCGAAATCATACTCTAGATTTAATACTGTCACATGGAATTGATGTTGATAGTGTTGAAATTATTCAGCCAAGTGATGATATCTCAGATCATTATTTAGTTCTGTGTAAACTTCATATAGCCAAAATTGTAAATTCTACTTCTTGTTACAAGTATCGAAGAACCATCACTTCTACCACAAAAGACTGCTTTTTAAGTTATCTTCCTGATGTATCCGAATTCCTTAGCATATCCAAAACCTCAGAACAACTTGATGATGTAACAGAAACTATGGACTCTCTCTTTTCTAGCACTTTAAATACAGTTGCTCCTTTACGCTTAAGAAAGGTTAAGGAAAACAGTTTGACACCATGGTATAATGAGCATACTCGCACCCTAAAGAGAGCAGCCCGAAAAATGGAGCGCAGCTGGAGGAAAACAAAACTAGAGGTATTTCGTATTGCTTGGCGGGAAAGTAGCATATCCTACAGAAAAGCATTAAAAACTGCTAGATCTGATTACTTTTCTTCTCTTTTAGAAGAAAACAAACATAACCCCAGGTATTTATTCAATACAGTGGCTAAATTAACGAAAAATAAATGCTCAACAAGTGTTGACATTTCCCAACACCACAGCAGTAATGACTTTATGAACTACTTTACTTCTAAAATCGATACTATTAGAGATAAAATTGCAACCATTCAGCCGTCAGCTACTATAGACCCCCTGAGGAACAGTTCCACTCATTCTCTACTATAGGAGAGGAAGAATTGTATAAACTTGTTAAATCATCTAAACTTACAACATGTACAGTTTTGTTCAAAATAATAGCAGTACAATGTGACTAACCAGAATAATCAAGGTTTTTCGTATATTTTTTTATTGCTACGTGGCAAACAAGTTACCAGTAGGTTCAGTAGATTCTCAGAAAACAAATGAGACCCAGCATTCATGATATGCACGCTCTTAAGGCTGTGCAATTGGGCAATTAGTTGAATTAGTTGAAAGGGGTGTGTTCAAAAAAATAGCAGTGTGGCATTCAATCACTGAGGTCATCAATTTTGTGAAGAAACAGGTGTGAATCAGGTGGCCCCTATTTAAGGATGAAGCCAACACTTGTTGAACATGCATTTGAAAGCTGAGGAAAATGGGTCGTTCAAGACATTGTTCGGAAGAACAGCGTACTTTGATTAAAAAGTTGATTAGAGAGGGGAAAACCTATAAAGAGGTGCAAAAAATGATAGGCTGTTCAGCTAAAATGATCTCCAATGCCTTAAAATGGTGAGCAAAACCAGAGAGACGTGGAAGAAAACGGAAGACAACCATCAAAATGGATAGAAGAATAACTAGAATGGCAAAGGCTCAGCCAATGATCACCTCCAGGATGATCAAAGACAGTCTGGAGTTACCTGTAAGTACTGTGACAGTTAGAAGACGTCTGTGTGAAGCTAATCTATTTTCAAGAATCCCCCGCAAAGTCCCTCTGTTAAAAAAAAGGCATGTGCAGAAGAGGTTACAATTTGCCAAAGAACACATCAACTGGCCTAAAGAGAAATGGAGGAATATTTTGTGGACTGATGAGAGTAAAATTGTTCTTTTTGGGTCCAAGGGCCACAGGCAGTTTGTGAGACGACCCCCAAACTCTGAATTCAAGCCACAGTACACAGTGAAGACAGTGAAGCATGGAGGTGCAAGCATCATGATATGGGCATGTTTCTCCTACTATGGTGTTGGGCCTATTTATCGCATACCAGGGATCATGGATCAGTTTGCATATGTTAAAATACTTGAAGAGGTCATGTTGCCCTATGCTGAAGAGGTCATGCCCTTGAAATGGTTGTTTCAACAAGACAATGACCCAAAACACACTAGTAAACGGGCAAAGTCTTGGTTCCAAACCAACAAAATTAATGTTATGGAGTGGCCAGCCCAATCTCCAGACCTTAATCCAATTGAGAACTTGTGGGGTGATATCAAAAATGCTGTTTCTGAAGCAAAACCAAGAAATGTGAATGAATTGTGGAATGTTGTTAAAGAATCATGGAGTGGAATAACAGCTGAGAGGTGCCACAAGTTGGTTGACTCCATGCCACACAGATGTCAAGCAGTTTAAAAAAAACTGTGGTCATACAACTAAATATTAGTTTAGTGATTCACAGGATTGTACAAAATAGTTTTGAGTTTGTACAGTCAAAGGTAGACACTGCTATTTTTTTGAACACACCCCTTTCAACTAATTGCCCAATTGCACAGCCTTAAGAGCGTGCATATCATGAATGCTGGGTCTTGTTTGTTTTCTGACAATCTACTGAACCTACTGGTAACTTGTTTGCCACGTAGCAATAAAAAATATACTAAAAACCTTGATTATTCTGGTTAGTCACATTGTACTGCTATTATTTTGAACAATACTGTATGTTAGACCCTATACCATCTAAGCTCTTAAAAGAGGTGCTTCCAGAAGTCATAGGTCCTCTTCTGACTATTATTAATTCCTCATTGTCATTAGGATATGTCCCCAAAACCTTCAAACTGGCTGTTATTAAGCCTCTCATAAAAAAGCCACAACTTGACCCCAGAGAACTAGTTAAATATAGACCAATCTCGAATCTCCCTTTTCTGTCCAAGATACTAGAAAAGGTGGTATCCTCACAATTATATTCCTTCTTAGAGAAAAATGGTATATGTGAGGATTTCCAGTCAGGATTTAGACCGTATCATAGTACTGAAACTGCTCTCCTTAGAGTTACAAATGATCTGCTCTTATCATCTGATTGTGGGTGTATCTCTCTATTAGTTTTATTGGATCTTAGTGCTGCGTTTGACACAATTGACCACAACATTCTTTTGCATAGACTTGAACACTTTGTTGGCATCAGTGGAAGTGCATTAGCATGGTTTAAATCGTACTTATATGACCGCCATCAGTTCGTAGCAGTGAATGAAGATGTATCATATCGATCACAAGTGCAGTATGGAGTACCTCAAGGCTCAGTTCTAGGGCCGCTACTCTTCACGCTTTATATGTTACCCTTGGGAGATATCATCAGGAAACATGGTGTTAGCTTTCACTGTTATGCTGATGATACGCAGCTCTATATTTCCTCGCAGCCCAATGAAACACACCAATTTGAAAAACTAATGGAATGCATAGTCGATATAAAAAATTGGATGACGAGTAATTTCTTACTGCTAAATTCAGAAAAAACAGAGGTGTTAATCATAGGGCCTAAAAACTCTACTTGTAATAACCTAGAACACTGTCTAAGACTTGATGGTTGCTCTGTCAATTCTTCGTCATCAGTTAGGAACCTAGGTGTGCTACTTGATCGCAATCTTTCCTTAGAAAGCCACATTTCTAGCATTTGTAAAACTGCATTTTTCCATCTCAAAAATATATCTAAATTACGGCCTATGCTCTCAATGTCAAATGCAGAAATGTTAATCCATGCATTTATGACTTCAAGGTTAGACTATTGTAATGCTTTATTGGGTGGTTGTTCTGCACGCTTGGTAAACAAACTACAGCTAGTCCAAAATGCAGCAGCAAGAGTTGTTACTAGAACCAGGAAGTATGACCATATTAGCCCGGTCCTGTCCACACTGCACTGGCTCCCTATCAAACATCGTATAGATTTTAAAATATTGCTTATTACTTATAAAGCCCTGAATGGTTTAGCACCTCAGTATTTGAATGAGCTCCTTTTACATTATACTCCTCTATGTCCGCTACGTTCTCAAAACTCAGGCAATTTGATAATACCTAGAATATCAAAATCAACTGCGGGCGGCAGATCCTTTTCCTATTTGGCGCCTAAACTCTGGAATAACCTACCTAACATTGTTCGGGAGGCAGACACACTCTTGCAGTTTAAATCTAGATTAAAGACCCATCTCTTTAACCTGGCATACACATAACATACTAATATGCTTTTAATATCCAAATCCGTTAAAGGATTTTTAGGCTGCATTAATTAGGTAAACTGGAACCGGAACACTTCACATAACACCGTACTTTCTACACCATTAGAAGAATGGCATCTACGCTAATATTTGTCTGTTTCTCTCTTGTTCCGAGGTCACCTTGGCCACCAGATCCAGTCTGTGTCCAGATCAGAGGGTCACTGCAGTCACCTGGATCCAGTACGTATCCAGACCAGATGGTGGATCAGCACCTAGAAAGGACCTCTACTGCCCTGAAAGACAGCGGAGACCAGGACAACTAGAGCCCCAGATACAGATCCCCTGTAAAGACCTTGTCTCAGAGGAGCACCAGGACAAGACCACAGGAAACAGATGTTTCTTCTGCACAATCTGACTTTGCTGCAGCCTGGAATTCAACTACTGGTTTCGTCTGGTCAGAGGAGAACTGGCCCCCCAACTGAGCCTGGTTTCTCCCAAGGTTTTTTTCTCCATTGTGTCACCGATGGAGTTTCGGTTCCTTGCCGCTGTCGCCTCTGGCTTGCTTAGTTGGGGTCACTTCATCTACAGCGATATCATTGACTTGATTGCAAATTAAAACAGACACTATTTCAACTGAACAGAGATGACATAACTGAATTCAATGATGAACTGCCTTTTACTATCATTTTGCATTATTGAGACACTGTTTTCCAAATGAATGTTGTTCAGTGCTTTGGTGCAATGTATTTTGTTTAAAGCACTATATATATATAAATAAATAAAGGTGAAACCATCAGGAATCACTAGTGAGAAGTAACTAGCTGCATCCGATCTTAGACAGCTTACTCGCTGAGCATCAGGTGTGTTCGACTCAACAGCACTGTGCAAACCAATCGCAATCTGACTGAAGCAGTGCATACCGGGTAGAATATTGTCCAACTGAGACTGCGCCGATGCACATGACTGTCACGTGTGGCATCAAGTATTGCGAGAGTGTTCCGAGAGCAGCCGGCTGATTCAGCCTGCAGTTTCTCCAGAGTGACTGCTGGAGCGCTGATGACGACACAGCTTTTCACGAATGGCCAGATTCATCACATGACAACGATCACGTGTGTTTCAGGATTTAATCAACATTTCAGTTTCAATAATGGCCACAAATCTGCGTTTTAGAACAGTAAAAGCTTTCAATGTAGTCAGTTGTTGTATTGAGTCATGTAATAATCCTACACCAATCAAAGCGTATATACCCCTCTGTATTAGCATTTAAAAAAGCATATGATCATGTGAACTTTATTCTTGAAATATATGGCACCATATTAAGCAGTGTAGAGTATATGTGCTCACAAAATGTTCTGAAACACCTGGGTATTTTTCAAATCTACACATTATTTACTTCATACATAGTGATAAGTATGCGAGCACTGCGTGAGTGCCATTAACAGGAGCAGAGTGTCCGGCTGACATGTCTGTTTCTCCTCATGAACCGATGTTGGACAGGCTTCGGAAGCAGAGTAATGGTCTACCGCATGATCTACAGCTAAATATAGAAGCGTTGGTCATAACCAATGAATATTTCGCACTACATACATTTAATAATAAAAAAAATGACACTGACCGCAAGGGATGAGGAGGAGGATGAGAAGGAAATAGAGAAGGAGATGGAGGATGAGAAGGAAATGGAGAATGAAGATGGAGGATGAGAAGAATGAGGAGGAGGATAAGGAAATGGAGAAGGAGATTATGAATGACTAGGCGGATAAGAAGATGAGGAGGATTAGAAGAGTGAGGAAGAGGCTGAGAAGGATATGGAGAAGGAGATGGAGAATGAGAAGAATGAGGAGGATGATAAGAAGGATGAGGAGGAAGATGAGAAGGAAATAGAGAAGGAGATGGAGGATGAGAAGGAAATGGAGAATGAGGAGAAGATGGGAAGAATGAGGAGGAGTATAAGGAAATGAGGAAGAGGCTGAGAAGGAGATGGAGAATGAGAAGAATGAGCAGGAGGATAAGAAGGATGAGGAGGAATATGAGAAGGAAATGGAGAAGGAGATGTAGGATGAGAAGAATAAGGAGGAGGACCAGAAGAATTAGGAGGAGAATGAGATGGATATGGAGAAGGAGATGGAGGATGAGAAGAATGAGGAGGAGGACGAGAAGAATGAGTAGGAGAATGAGACGTACAAGGAAGGAACTGCTGTTTTCTCCAGCTGGAGAGAAAACCCTTGCTGCTATTCCAAAAAAAAAAAAAAAACCTTAAATGGAGGAGATGAGAAAGAGAGAAGAAAAAAAAGGGGGATGTTTTTTTCTCCCGCTGGAAAGAACATCCTTTGCTGCTATAGCTGCACGGGACTGCTGTTCATCCTTCAGCAGAGGATGAACACCCTTGCTACTCAGATGGATAGGTTGAATGTGGAGGAGAAAGAAAAGGAGAGAAAAAATATTATATACAGGAAAAGTGGCTGCTGTTTTCTCTCGCTGGGAGATCACCCCTTACTGCGATTCCTGAGCGAGGGACGAACTCCGACCCCTCAGTAGAAAGGGACTGCTGTTCTCTCCAGCTGGAGAGAACAACCTTTGCTGCTATGGCGGCAGGGGACTGCTGTTCATCCTTCAGCAGAGGATGAACACCCCTGCTACCCAAATGGCGAAGTTGAATGAAAAGGAGATGAGAGAGAAAAAAAAACTGTTTAAAGGAAAAGGGGCTGTTGTTTTCTCCCGCTGGGGGATCACCTTTTGCCGCGATACCTGAGGGGGCTGCTGTTATCCCTCAAGCAGGGGAATGAACTCCCCCTCAGAAGAAAGGGACTTCTGTTCTCTGCAGCTGGAGAGAACACCCTTTGCTGCTGTAGCTGCAAGGGACTGTTGTTCATCCTTCAGCAGAGGATGAACACCCCTGCTACCCAAATGGCGAAGTTGAATGAAAAGGAGATGAGAGAGAAAAAAAACTGTTTAAAGGAAAAGGGGCTGTTGTTTTCTCCTGCTGGGGGATCACCTTTTGCCGCGATACCTGAGGGGGCCGCTGTTATCCCTCAAGTGAGGGACGAACTCCCCCTCAGAAGACAGCCACAAGTGACCCTCCAGAGTCGAGTCAGGTCCCCATTGACCCTCCAGAGTCGAGTCAGGTCCCCGTTGACCCTCCAGAGTCGAGTCGGGTCCCCGTTGACCCTCCAGAGTCGAGTCAGGTCACCATTTTTACACTCACGAGTTAAGCACTACCACAGTTACACCTCAGGAGTCAAGTCAAGTCACCATTGATCTTCATGAGCAAAGGCAAGTCACCATTGATTTTCATGAGCAAAGGCAAGTCACTGTTGATCTCCATGGCCAAAGGCAAGTCACCGTTGATCTTCATGAGCAAGGGCAAGTCACCAATGATCTTCATGAGCAAGGGCAAGTCACCAATGATCTTCATGAGCAAGGGCAAGTCACCAATGAGCTTCATGAGCAAGGGCAAGTCACCAATGATCTTCATGAGCAGAGTCAAGTCACCGTTGATCTTCCTGAATCCAGTCAAAACACCATGGATCTACCAGAGCCTCTCCACGTCTCTGCTGAACTACCAGAGCCTCTACACGTCTCTGCTGAACTACCAGAGCCTCTCCACATCTCTGTAGAACTTCCAGAGCCTCGTCATATCTCTGTGGAACTCCCTGAGAGCTCAACTTATCCTGTCGGGCCACGGAGGCCATCCAGAAACTCACCGCCTGCCCTGTCATGGCCATGGAGACCATCTACCATCTCCTCAGGGCCACGGAGGCCACCCTTAACCTGTTCATGTTCTCTATTTCAGGCTTAACTAACCAGACTTGCTCTCCTGTGCCATCAATCCCACTGTGGTGGTCTTCTGCGCTGCCCTGGTGGGGTTCTGACTCGACCGCATAGCTCCAGTTCCACCTGATCCACCCTGGATACCTGCCCTGTCGGCTTGGCCCTGGGCCCCTGAACCTTCTGTTCCCTCCTGGCCATGTGTTTTGTTGTGGTGTGTGTGTGTTTTTTTTTTCTCTCTCTGTTCCCCTCTATGGACCTGGCCCTCCGTCCCTCCACCAGTCCACCTCCCTCCTGGTCTCTGTGTTCCTTAGTTTGTTCTTGTGTTCAGGTGGAGCATCTGGTAGCTGCTCCGTAGAGGAGGGGGTAATGTCACGGTGTCTCGTCTGTGTTTCCCTGGGTGCACCCCACTGCAGGCACTACATTTTCCACAAGCCTTGTCCCTTCATCACGGTTAATTGCACACCTGTTAATTGCACTCAGCTGTCTTCACTTTCATCGTCATCACCTGTCCATATATACCGGTCTGTTTTCATTCTGTGTCATGGAGTCCTTATTTTCCGTCACCCAGTTTTTTCAATTCAAGTTTTTCAATTCAAGTTTATTTGTATAGCGCTTTTTACAATACAAATCGTTAAAAAGCAACTTTACAGAAAATTATGTTTCTACAATATTTAGTAGTAGCTAGTAGTTTGTGCACGTTTGACAGGATTTTATAAAAAATAAAAAATAATAATAATACAAGACGTAGTCAGCTAGACGATGAACTATCAATATTAGTAATTAATAGTTATTATATGATGCAGTCCCACATTTAGCAATAATTTTTAGTTCTGTTTGTTGATTCAAGGTTAGCATCATCTGGGGTCCTCAGAGGGTCAGCATCATCTCTTCTCAGGTGTTCTGGATCCAGACTGGAGCTTGTGTAAATCCTAGTTACCATGGGATGTAAATCCCATGGCAAAACATAGAAACAAAATAGAGACATCATTAGCATAGCTGCTGATCCAAGTAAAATTAGTTTAACCCAAGCTAATGAATAAAAATGCACATTTGATCAGATGCAACTACACTCACAATGTAAAAGATACATTACTGTATGCTTGGCAAAAGAGATGTGTTTTTAATCTAGATTTAAACAGAGAGAGTGTTCCCCGAACATTATCAGGAAGGCTATTCCAGAGTTTGGGAGCCAAATGTGAGAAAGCTCTACCTCCTTTAGTGGACTTTGCTATCCTAGGAACTACCAAAAGTCCAGCGTTTTGTGACCTTAGGGTGCGTGATGGGTTGTAGCGTGGTGGAAGGCTAGTTAGGTACGCAGGAGCTAAACCATTTAGAGCCTTATAGGTAAGTAATGATAATTTGTAACTGATACGGAACTTAATAGGTAGCCAGTGCAGAGACTGTAAAATTGGGGTAATATGATAATATTTTCTTGACCTCGTAAGGATGCATTTTGGACTACCTGTAGCTTGTTTATTGACGAAGCAGGACAACCACCTAGAAGTGCATTACAATAGTCCAGTCTAGAGGTCATAAATGCATGAACTAGCTTTTCTGCATCAGAAACAGATAACATGTTTCGTTGCTGTCTAATATAACACCCAGATTTCTGACTGTAGAGGAAGTAACAGTACATCCGTTTAGTTGCAGATTGTAATCTACAAGATTCTGTGTAGTGTTTTTTGGTCCAATAATTAATATCTCTGTCTTATCCAAATTTAATTGGAGAAAATTATTTGTCATCCAATCTTTTACATTTTTAACACACTCTGTTAGCTTAGATAATTGGGAAGTTTCATCTGGTCTCGTTGAGATATATAGCTGAGTATCATCAGCGTAACAGTGGAAGCTAATTCCGTATTTTCTAATAATATTACCAAGGGGCAACATGTATATTGAAAATAGAAGGGGTCCTAGGACGGATCCTTGTGGCACTCCATATTTTAATGATGATAAATGAGATGACACCCCATTTAAGTCAACAAAATGGTAGCGATCGGACAGGTAGGATCTAAACCATCTTAGAGCCTGCTCTTGAATACCTGTATAGTTTTGTAATCGATCTATGAGTATGTCATGATCTATGGTGTCGAACGCTGCACTAAGATCAAGTAAGACTAGAAATGAGATGCAGCCTTGATCTGACGCAAGGAGCAGGTCATTTGTAATTTTAACAAGTGCAGTTTCTGTGCTATGGTGGGGCCTAAAACCTGACTGAAATTCTTCATACAGATCATTTTTATGCAGGAAGGTGCTCAATTGAGCAGACACAACTTTTTCTAAAATTTTATACATTAATGGAAGATTTGAAATAGGTCTATAATTTGCCAGTACACTAGGATCTAGTTTAGGTTTCTTAATAAGAGGCTTGATAACCGCCAGCTTGAATGGTTTTGGGACGTGACCTAAAGATAACAACGAGTTAATAATATTGAGAAGCGGTTCTTCGGCTACAGGTAACAGCTCTTTCAGTAATTTAGTGGGTACAGGATCTAATAAACATGTTGTTGGTTTAGATATAGAGATACGTTTATTTAGCTCTTCCTGTCCTATATTTGTAAAAGCACTGCAGTTTATCTTTGGGTGCGATTGATGAAACTGAAGTGTTAGACGCTGTAGAATCTACATTCGCTATTGTATTTCTAATGTTATCTATTTTATCAGTGAAGAAATTCATAAAGTCATTACTATTTAACGTTGGTTGAATATTTGAATCAGGTGGCGTCTGGTAATTTGTTAACTTAGCCACTGTGCTAAATAAACACCTTGGATTGTTTTGGTTATTTTCAATGAGTTTGTGTATATGCTCTGCCCTAGCAGTTTTTAGAGCCTGTCTATAGCTAGACATACTGTTTTTCCATGCAATTCTAAAAACTTCTAAGTTAGTTTTTCTCCATTTGTGTTCAAGACTACGAGTTACTTTCTTGAGAGAGTGAGTATTACTGTTATACCATGGTACAGTACGTTTTTCTCTAACCTTTTTTAATTTGATGGGGGCAACAGCTTCTAATGTATTAGAGAAAATAGTGCCCATGTTGTCAGTAATTTCGTCTAATTCATGTGTATTTTTGGGTACAAATAGCAGTTGAGATAGATCAGGCAGGTTATTTGCGAATCTTTCTTTGGTGGCTGGAACAATAGTTCTGCCCAGACGGTATCGCTCAGACATATAGTTAATATCAGTTATACGCAGCATGCACGATACAAGGAAATGGTCTGTAATATCATCACTTTGAGATACAATATCTATAGCAGTAAGATCGATACCATGCAATATAATTAAATCTAGTGAATGATTAAAACGATGAGTGGGCCCGGTGACATTATGCTTGACTCCAAAAGAGTTTATTAGGTCAGTAAACGCAAGTCCTAATGCATCATTTGCATTATCAACGTGAATTTTAAATCTCCCATGATTAGCGCCTTATCAACTGTAATTAGAAGGTCTGAGAGGAAATCTGCAAATTCTTTTAGGAATTCTGTATGCGGCCCTGGTGGTCTATACACAGTAGCCAGAGCAAGAGATACATTAGACTTCTTTTGCATGTCTGACAGTGTAACATTTAGCAGAAGTATTTCAAAAGAGTTAAACCTGTATCCTGTTTTCTGGGTAACATTGAGAATATCACTATATATTGTTGCAACACCTCCGCCACGACCAGTCTGACGGGGCTCGTGCTTATAACAGTAGTTTGATGGAGTAGACTCATTTAGACCAAAATAATCATTTGGTTTTAGCCAGGTTTCAGTCAAGCAGAGTACATCAAAATTATTATCTGTGATAATATTTATGAGCCCAAACTTTAAAAATTGTTTTTGTTCATTTACTTTACATTTTTCTGGTTTAATTACGATAAGATTTTTTCTAGATCCTACATTATATTTATATTTTGACCTCACTATTTGGGGAACAGACACAGTCTTAATAGTTTTTACAGTGCAAGTACTTTTAACATTTAAGCGGGTGGAACAAAACTCATCATAATGGTTATTTGAGAATTGACTTACTAGTCACATGGAGCAAAGTGTCCTGGAGATGCTGTCAGAAAGCAGCTCCGCTCCGATTTTGCTGGGGTGTAATCCATCAGCGCGAAACAGCCTAGGACGCTCCCAGAAAAGATTCCAGTTATTAACAAATAGCAGTTTCTGTTCTTTACACCATGACAACAACCATTCATTTAAAGCAAAAAGTCTACTGAACCTTTCGTGTCCTCGTCGATACGTGGGCAGTGGTCCTGACACGACGATCGTCGCCGCGGGCGTCGTGCTGCGAACCGTCTCGATCAAGCTGCTAAAGTCCCTCTCCAGCGTCTCCGTCTGCTGCAGCATGGTGTCGTTAACCCCGGCATGAAGCACGACCACTCTGGGGCTCCCGTCGGCCTTCAGGATCGTGGGTATCTGCGCAGAAACATCGAGTACACGAGCACCAGGCAAACAACGAGTGTGCCCTTTACCTTCGGCTAACGTAGCACTTACGTGTCGGATGATGGAGTCTCCGATGATCACAGCGTCGCGTCCTGTCTCGGGGAGGGGAGCGAAGCGGTTCCGGATGGAGATCTCGAAGGCAGGAGGGGGAAAAGTCCCGGCTCGCGTCCTCCGCTGTGGATGCACCCAGGGTCCGTGGTGTCTCTGCGTCGCAGTGAAGGACATCTGGGAAGATCGCTTCCTGGGTGCACCGGGCCTGCGCAGAGAAACACACGGAGTAGACGTGGTGGGACTGTTAACAGCACGCTGTATACTTACCACGGACTTGTGAGCGTCAGCCCGGGATGATTCCAGCGCGGCTCTCCGCTCTCTCAGCTGGGCCTGCCTCACCTCCAGGTCGTGAATCTGCTTCCCCACGGCCTCGAGCTCGAGCTGCACAGAGTGGAGACATTCATCCGCCATTAAAGCAAGTAACAGTGAGTACAGCAGTGGTAATGTGTGTGAATAGAGTATTAGCAATGTAAGCGCAGTTAGCAGCCACCAACGGGCTAAAAGCTAATAGCGGACCCGGGAGATCAAAATAAAACTAGTGATAGCGAGGCGCTCTGATTGTTTTTGCTGTAGAATACAATAGAGTATGTATTCACACGTTATATAAACGGAAACAATGATGTATAAAATTTTGTTTTTAAGTTAAAAATAGTAAATGAAAAGAATATAGTGACGGAGCTCAAACGCAGTACATCCGCCAACAACAAACAGGAAGTGACGTCCAAGTTTTCTCGCATTCCCTTGTGGTTTCTAGTTTCATGTTTGTTTTGTTTCTGGACTGATTTTATGGTTATGACCTCCTACCTGTTTGGATACTGATGTTTGGATTACCCATTAAACACACTGCTCTTGGATCTCTCGTCTCCTGTGATCTATCGTTACAATTGTCTTCCTCCCAAAAGATAGCGATCAATGTCAAGTCACCTTTATTTATATAGCGCTTTAAACAAAATACATTGCATCAAAGCAACTGAACAACATTCATTAGGAAAACAGTGTGTCAATAATGCAAAATGATAGTTAAAGGCAGTTCATCATTGAATTCAGTGATGTCATCTCTGTTAGTTAAATAGTGTCTGTGCATTTATTTGCAATCAAGTCAACGATATCGTTGTAGATGAAGTGACCCCAACTAAGCAAGCCAGAGGTGACAGCAGCAAGGAACCGAAACACCATCGGTGACAGAATGAAAGAAACCTTGGGAGAAACCAGGCTCAGTTGGGGGGCCAGTTCTCCTCTGACCAGACGAAACCAGTAGTTCAATTCCAGGCTGCAGCAAAGTAAGATTGTGCAGAAGAATCATCCATTTCCTGTGGTCTTGTCCTGGTGCTCCTCTGAGACAAGGTCTTTACAGGGGATCTGTATCTGGGGCTCTAGTTGTCCTGGTCTCCGCTGTCTTTCAGGGCAGTAGAGGTCCTTTCTAGGTGCTGATCCACCATCTGGTCTGGATACGTACTGGATCTGGGTGACTGCACTGACCCTCTGATCTGGATACAGACTGGATCTGGTGGCTACGGTGACCTCGGAATAAGGGAGAAACAGACAAATATTAGCGTAGATGCCATTCTTCTAATGATGTAGCAAGTACATCGGGTGTTATGGGAAGTGGTTCCGGTTTACCTAATTAATGCAGCCTAAAAATCCTTTAATGGATTTTGGATATTAAAAGCATATTAGTATGTTATGTGTAAGCCAGGTTAAAGAGATGGGTCTTTAATCTAGATTTAAACTGCAAGAGTGTGTCTGCCTCCCGAACAATGTTAGGTAGGTTATTCCAGAGTTTAGGCGCCAAATAGGAAAAGGATCTGCCGACTGCAGTTGATTTTGATATTCTAGGTATTATCAAGTTGCCTGAGTTTTGAGAAAGTAACGGACGTAGAGGATAATATGGTAAAAGGAGCTCATTCAAATACTGAGGTGTTAAACCATTCAGGGCTTTATAAGTAATAAGCAATATTTTAAAATCTATACGATGTTTGATAGGGAGCCAGTGCAGTGTTGTCCGAACCGGGCTAATATGGTCATACTTCCTGGTTCTAGTATGAACTCTTGCTGCTGCATTTTGGACTAGCTGTAGTTTGTTTGCTAAGGGTGCAGAACAACCACCCAATAAAGCATTACAATAATCTAACCTTGAGGTCATAAATGCATGGATTAACATTTCTGCATTTGACATTGAGAGCATAGGCCAAAATTTAGATATATTTTTGAGATGGAAAAATTCAGTTTTACAAATGCTAGACATGTGGCTTTCTAAGGAAAGATTGCGATCAAATAGCACACCTAGGTTCCTAACTGATGACAAAGAAATGATAGAGCAACCATCAAGCCTTAGACAGTGTTCTAGGTTATTACAAGCACAGTTTTTAGGTCCTATAATTAAAGGTGCAGTAGGGAACTTTTGTAAATATATATTTTTTACATATTTGTTAAACCTGTCATTATGTCTTGACAGTAGAATATGAGACAGATAATCTGTGAAAAAAATCAAGCTCCTCTGGCTCCTCCCAGTGGTCCTATTGCCATTTGCAGTTACAGACCGCTCCCGGTAAGAAATCAACCAATCAGAGCTGCGGTCCGTAACTTTGTTTCTGTTCAAAATGTAGAAAAATTTATATAATAAGCGAGTACACCATGAATCCATTTTCCAAAACGTGTTTTTGGCTTGTCCTGAATCACTAGGGTGCACCTATAATAAGTGTTTATATCAGACTATTTTAGATTGCTTTGGGGTACCGCGGCGGAGTAACCCAGTACCTTTGTGATTCTTCATAGACATAAACAGAGAGAAGTAGTTCCGGTTACGATGTTCTTCCGCAAGATGCAAGCAGTTCTGTTTATTAACCGCTAGAGCGTCAAAAGTTCCCTACCGCAGCTTTAACACCTCTGTTTTTTCAGAATAAGAAATTACTTGTCATCCAGTTTTTTTATATAGACTATGCATTCTATTCGTTTTTCAAATTGGTGTGTTTCACCGGGCCGTGAAGAAATATAGAGCTGAGTATCATCAGCATAACAGTGAAAGCTAACACCATGTTTCCTGGTGATATCTCCCAAGAGTAAAATATAAAGCATGAAGAGTAGCGGCCCTAGTACTGAGCCTTGAGGTACTCCCATACTGCACTTGTGATCGATATGATATATCTTCATTCATTGCTAAGAACTGATGGTCATATAAGTACAATTTAAACTATGCTAAGTACTTCCATGAATGCCAACAAAGTCTTCAAGTCTATGCAAAAGAATGTTGTGGTCAATTGTGTCAAATGCAACACTAAGATCCAATAAAACTAATAGAGAAATACACCCACGATCAGATGATAAGAGCAGATCATTTGTAACTCTAAGGAGAGCAGTCTCAGTACTATGATACGATCTAAATCCTGACTGGAAATCCTCACATATACCATTTTTCTCTAAGAAGGAATATAATTGTGAGGATGCCAGGGAGATTCGAGATTGGTCTATAATTAACTAGTTCTTTGAGGTCAAATTGTGGTTTTTTGATGAGAGGCTTAATAACAGCCAGTTTGAAGGTTTTGGGGACATATCCTAATGACAATGAGGAATTAATATTAGTCAGAAGAGGATCTATGACTTCTGAAAGCACCTCTTTTAGGAGCTTAGATGGTATATGGTCTAACATGTTGTTGGTTTAGATGATTTAACAAGTTTATACAATTCTTCCTCTCCTATAGTAGAGAATGAGTGGAACTGTTCCTCAGGGGGTCTATAGTGCACTGTCTGATGCGATACTGACGGCTGAATGGTTGCAATTTTATATCTAATAGTATCGATTTTAGAAGTACAGTATTTCATAAAATCATTACTTCTGTGGTGTTGGGAAATGTCAACACTTGTTGAGGCTTTATTTTTCATTAATTTAGCCACTGTATTGAATAAATAACTGGTGTTATGTTTTTCTTCTAAAAGAGAAGAAAAGTAATTGGATCTAGCAGTTTTTAATGCTTTTCTGTAGGATAGGTTACTTTCCCGCCAAGCAATACGAAATACCTCTAGTTTTGTTTTCCTCCAGCTGCGCTCCATTTTTCGGGCTGCTCTCTTTAGGGTGCGAGTATGCTTATTATACCATGGTGTCAAACTGTTTTCCTTAACCTTCCTTAAGTGTAGAGGAGCAACTGTGTTTAAAGTGCTAGAAAAGAGAGATTCCATAGTTTCTGTTACATCAAGTTGTTCTGAGGTATTGGATATGCTAAGGAATTTGGATACATCAGGAGGATAGCTTAAAAAGCAGTCTTTTGTGGTAGAATTGATGGTTCTTCCATACTTGTAACAAGAAGTAGAATTTACAATTTTGGCTATATGAAGTTTGCACAAAACTAAATAATGATCTGAGATATCATCACTTGGCTGTATAATTTCAACACTATCAACATCAATTCCATGTGACAGTATTAAATCTAGAGTATGATTTCGACAGTGAGTAGGTCCTGAAACGTGTTGTCTAACCCCAATAGAGTTCAGAATGTCTATAAATGCTGATCCCAATGCATCTTTTTCAATGCTGCAGAAGTTAGGAATACCTTTCAGTCTCTTAATACAAGAAAAGCTGTTGGTCCAGATGGATGTGCTCCTAGCCTCATTTAGAGCTTTGCTTGTGAACTAGCTCCAGTGTGGCAACCAATATTCCAAGCTTCCGTTTACTTCCGACAATATGGAAATTCTCAATCATAAAACTGATACCAAAAACACTGTCCAAAGGAATGTAAATATTACAGACCCATAGCCCTCACTTCAGTAATTGGCAAATGTTTAGAAAGAATACTACTTAAACATTTGTTTAATAATGTCAAAGGTAAACTTGATCAGTGTCAGTTTGAATATAAACAAGATAGCAGTACTGAGGATGCAGTGGCTTCCTTGGTACACATCATTACTAAACATCTAGACAAATGCAACTCTTATGTTAAGGCATTATTTCATGACACTTCATCTGCATTTGATACAATTCAAGTTAAAACCATTGTGTCTAAACAGTTAGACGTGAATCCATACTTAATTAAATGGTTACCTCTCTTTTCTCACCAATAGAACCCAAAGGGTTAAAGTGAACAATGTCCTGTCAACCGAAGTAAAAACAAATGTTGTTGTGCCTCAGGGTTATGTAAGCTCTGCTATGTTATTTACTCTGTTTACAGATGACTGTACGATTAAACAGGAATGTCCAATATATCTTAAAGTACTCTGATTATACTGTATGTATATAATATCATTATTTAATAACCAAGAGTGCTTAGAACAGTTTCAACAGGGTGTAAATAAACTGGTTGAATGATGTGACTATAATGCCATCAGTATTAACTAAAAAAAAGGAAAAAAACTGAGATAGTGTTAAGGCCTGTTGCTGACATTCATACAACACCTATTTTTATACATTAACATTTAATCATTTAGCAGAGACTTTTCTCCAAAGCAACTTACAAATGAGAACAATAGAAGCAACCAGACCAACAAGAGAACAACAACAGTGTACAAGTGCAATGACAAGTCTCAGTTAGTCTAGTACAGAACACACAGCTATGCCCCCCCCCCCCAAGAATAGGAAAGATAAGAAAAGAAAAGGTAAGGGCTAGTATTAGTTGGTTAAGTGCTTGCGAAAAAGATGAGTCTTTAGATGTTTTTTTGAAAATGAGTAAAGACTCAGCTGTTCGAATTGAGATTGGGAGGTCATGAAGAGAACATCAAACAATTAAAAGCATATAGGTACTTAGGAGTATGGACAAAACATTATCATTGAGAGATCAAATAGGTAGTATCTGTACAAAATCTATGCAAATAATCTACTTTCTCCATGGATTGAGGTCATTTGGAGCAAGAAAGCAGATTATTATATTGTTTGTTTATGTCTGTAATCATGAGTGTCTTGATTCGGTTTGGTATATGAGTTTATCTACCTAAAAACAAAGCTAATGAACTTACTAAAATTGTGCTCCAAAATAGTGTCAGCCACTTCAAAAACATATGAACTATCTTACCAAAATAATCTTGTAAGACTAGCTTATAATATTGTTTCTGAACCTAATCATGTGTTGTATAATGAATTTGTACTGTTGCCAACTAATCTACGATATAAGGACCCAAGATACAGTCTAATTAAGTTAGAGAATGAATTTGTACATCAAGCTGTATTAGCGCTGAATAACTCATATCAAAAAGTAAATGTTCTTTTGTGTGTGTGTGTGTGTGTGTGAGAGAGAGAGAGAGAGAGAGAGAGAGAGAGAGAGAGAGAGCTCTATAATTTGTGTTGTTTATGTGTTAAAGTATTGTAATTTTGAGTGAACCTGCTGTAACGCAAAACAAAGTTCTGACTCAGTCTGACAATAAAGTGTATCGTATCATATCCCCAGACGTAAGAAACCTAGTTATGAAGGAGTACCAAAACAGGAAGGTAGCCTGGTGCTAAGCCATGTAAACATTTGTAAACAAATACAACTCTGTTCTAAATTTAACCAGTAGCCATAGCAGAGACAACAAAATAGGAGTACCCACATGGAAAGAACCTATATGAGGATATATGCACATATATGAAACCTATATGCCGTTCATATGCACATATATGATAATATATTTGCTGCATATATGCGTATATATGCCACATAATGACGTCAGTCAGAGCAAGAATAGGTAAGAAAATCTAAAGTTTTCCTTGTTTCAAGTCAAAGTCTTAATTTCTCTTTGAGTGTCTGTTTTGGGGTGCTTTTGTTTTGCATTCCAGTATTGTGCAATCGGTTTATTGCACCGTCAATAGATGATTTTGAGCAGTTGGGAGATGTGAAAGTGCACGACTCTCTGTAATGTATTGACTTTAGTATATATATATATATATATATATATATATATATATATATATATATATATATATATATTGTCATTTTGATATTGTCAAAATTTAAATCAACTCTCATCAGCATAAGTGACAGACTAATCCTCAGGTATAATTAAAAAGAAAGCTTTTATTCTTTGCAAAGAAGGTCAGACAGTCATACAGCAACACTGAGTTCCTGCAGAGTGAAACCGACCCCTGAAGAGGGCAGTCCTCCACCTTATATACCTCTGCTGCTTCCAAGGTTGCACACACTGAACAGCTGAAATTTTCCATAGATAACATAAAACACATTCTCTGTGAATCCCTTCCCACACATTTAGGACCTGGGTGACCCTCTCAGGTCATCCCTAAGCACTGCTCTCCCACTATATGGCCCAATGACCCCCTCAGGTCATGCTCAGACATCTGTTTTCCCCCAGGTGTCATCCCTCTGAACCCACACAGCAATTCAAAGAAAACACATGCTTATATAGGCATACAGAAGCAATGTTAAATGAATTTTTCCACCACAATTTCTTTTTATCATTCATTGATCAATAAAACATAATAATTCATTTCTACTGTTTATACTTTCACTACACACTTAGCATTATGTTTGCTCTGGGTGCCGGGCTAAACGAGTAAGTCACTGCTACTGCATTCCTGACATGAGTCAGACCCTCAGTCACGTCGCAGATACAAACACAATCCAAAATCAAAATTTCACACTCAGAAATACAAACATGATTCAAAATAAAGCAAACTTAAGGCATTTCATCACATTTATACTCTTCATCCCTGATCTTCACATAAATGATCACCCTCTTAAGTTTGTAAAAGAAGTTAGAAAATATGCTAAGGCTTTTTCTATGGGGACAGACCCTATTTTAAGCAAGCAAACAGTATAGATTCAGATAGGCCTGAACATTACTTACTTCAAAGAAAAAAATCTCATAAATCTCATACATTTAACACATTTCACTGTAGCTTCCGCTACTGTTTGTCCCTTCATCAGTAGTTTTCTCCCTACTCAAATCCATGATAGCATCTTCATTGTACACAGTCATTTGAACCATTTGATGTGAAACGCTAAACTTCACCAGTCTCTGTACTGAGCTGGATATCAACTAAAAATACATGGTAGACATAATAGCAGTAAAAATCATTTAGCAGCATTATGTGTACGGTCAGGCTCTTTTACGGCCATGCTCATGTGAGTGATGATATTGATAACGTTTTCACTGTAGTCTGGAATATGAAAACAACATGATGTACCCAATCATGATGCTCATAGTTATCTTTTCACTTGCGCGCAGACTACTTCGATGCTGTTTTTAAGTCTTAACCTTGCTCTTCCCGCTGATAAGGACGCTTGATGTTTAGGCTGGATTCTTGGCCTTGTTGACATGTGTGTCTCCAGATCTTTACTCCCTCAGCTCCCCTTCCTCAGATGCAGGTTGGGACCTTTCTGCAGTGGTTAGCCTGCATCCACGTTGGTCTCTCTGCTCCCTTCACAGCCGTGTGAGTGGTCAGAAGCACCTGGAACGGTCCCAGCCACCTTTTTGCCTTCCAGCTCTTTCTCCTCAGATCTCGTACCACCACGGTTCAGGTTGTGCAATGGTGGTTCAGAAACCTTCTCCTGAGCAGCTTTCACCTGAACACAGACATTAGACAACAGAGAAGACATTTCCTTGCAATAACTCAACATGTCATGCTCAGACACCTGTAGATGGTAGCTGTTGTTTACCCACTTTCAATACTCACAAATTTTGGTTTGCCAAAGAGAATTTCAAAAGGGCTCAGGTTTACTCTGGATCGATTTCTCATTCTCATGTACATGAGAATGATTGGGAGCACCTTTAACCCATGTGAGTCCAGTTTTCTCACCAATTAGATTTTTATTGCCCCTAAACAAAATGTGTTTCATTGCCCGAACTGCTTTTTCGTGGAATTTTCCCATCTCGGGACTATTTCAGTCAGCAGAGCCCTTACTACTGCTGCTGCATCCTGTTTGGACATTGGGCAGACCTCTACCCATTTGGAGCACATGTCCACAAATACCAAACCATTTTCCCTTCCCTTCACATGGGAACAGTTCAATGAAATCCATCTGTGCTGTCTGGGATACCTGAGACATTTCTATGCCTCTTGCCACATTATTACAAATGACAAATCTTTTTCAAAAAAATTTCTGCATAAATTTTTTAACCCTTTTGTAAACCACAATTCTTTAATTTGCATAATCATTCCCCCTTTCGATGCGTGGTCTTTCCCATGCATGGACTTAGCATAGAGAGGAAAGAAGTGTTTTAGGTAAACAAGGCTTGCCATCTCTGCTCATCCATACTCCATTCACCACTTCACAGCCACACTGTTTCCATTTCTCTCTCTCCTGTCCTGTCGCAAATGTCTGCATGCCCTGTAAAGATGAAGAAATGTCAGGGTTATTTTCTGATGATTTTGTCTGCTGAGATGCTGCAGCCTTCGCCGCTGCGTCTGCTCTGGCGTTTCCTGTAGATACAGAATCTTTGTTGTTAGTATGCGCTGCGCATTTACAAATCGCTATCTTTTCTGGCAGCAAAATAGCATCTAGCAAATCTGCCACGAGGGCTGCATTTAATATTGGTCGCCCATCTTACTTTAAAACTTTCTATGTTTTCACAACGCACCAAAATCATGAGTAACCCCAAATGCGTATCGTGAATCTGTGTAAATCGTTACACATTTGTCTGTCATTATTTTGCATTCTTCTGTTACTGCCACAAGCTCAGCTGCTTGTGCTGAATAATTTGATGGCAATGAGCCAGAGGCCACAATGTCAAATTCAGTTGTTATTGCATAACCAACCTTATCCAGGCCTGTTTGTGGATCTTTAAAAGCTGACCCATCCACAAAGAGGATATTTTCAAGTGGCACGTCAGACAGGACGTGGCGTACACACTTGTTCAAATGCTGTTAAACAACAATGATGCTCTTCCCCATCCTTTTCTGTTGGAAGGAGAGTAGCAACATTCAAGGTTGTGCATCGCTTAACAGTGATATTAGGCCTATCAAGCAGAATAGTATTATATCTTAAACATCGAGCTGTTGATAGTGTGATGTTTTCTATTCCTGCAAAATCATGTACACTGTGTGAGACACCATCAATGTCAAATCAGAGTAACCTACGAATTCTCTAGAAGCCATCACGGCCTTCTCAACAGCTGCCACGGCCCTCAGACAGTGTGGCTGGCCTGCTGCAACTGGGTCCAGTTTGCTGAAAAAATGTGCCACAGGTCTCAGTTTGTCTCCATGATGCTGCAACAATAAAGAAGTCATAAATAAATTTTTCTCATCAACCATCTGAACAAAGGATTTATTTGGTTTTTTATTTATTTACTTTCATGTTCAGAAATGCCTCTTCCGCTTTCTCTGTCTACTCAATCTTGTCACATAAATTCAACCCCTTCCCTCTCAGGGCTCTCAGGGGCTGCTCAAGAATTGCATAATTTGGAATAGATTTTCTACATTAGGAACACATCCCCCAAAATTAAGCATTTGTTTCTTTGTTATTACTGGTTTTGGGACTTTTCTTGTAGCTTTAACCCCTTTTTTCAGACCATGTTTTGCTATTCAGTGTTATTACATGCCACAGGAATGTAATCTGTTGTTTTACAAACTGCAGTTTTGTCAGGCTGACTTTATGGCCCTCCTGAGCCAGATGCTTCAGGATGGTCACATTGTCAGTTTACACATTTAGGCTCATCAAGAGCACACAAGCAAAGATCATCCACATACTGTAACAGAGCTGTACCTGCTGTCAGGGTCAAAGCTCCCAAACTCCTTCTTAGGCCTTCGTTGTAACCTTTGCCCTCAAATTCAAATGCAAACCAGAACTGGCTGTCTTTATCAACTGGCACACTAAAAAATGCATTTGCCAAATCTACCACTGAGAAGAATGTTGCATCTTGTGGTATTTGTGATAACATTGTGTACGAATTTGGTACTGATGGAGCTCTTTGCCTGTGAGCAGCGCTTACAGCCTGTAAATCCTGTACAGATCGGCACTCTGTGGGCTGACCCACATCTCTTATCTTTTTTACAGGAAAAATTGGAGTGCGAACTGGAGAATCATTGCATGACAAACCTAATCGGGGTTAGGGCTGAACTTCTATAGTTCAGAATGATCAGTCACCGTCTGCTCACAGGTCCAGAAGACATCCAAGGAATCCCACTTTCTGACACCAAATTGTCATGGCAAAATTTAAATCAACTCTCATCAGCATAAGAGACAGACTCATCCTCAGGTATAATTAAAAAGAAAGCTTTTATTCTTTGCAAAGAAGGTCAGACAGTCATACAGCAACACTGAGTTCCTGCAGAGTGAATCCGACCCCTGAAGAGGGCAGTCCTCCACCTTATATACCTCTGCTGCTTCCAAGGTTGCACACACTGAACAGCTGAAATTTTCCATAGATAACATAAAACACATTCTCTGTGAATCCCTTCCCACACATTTAGGACCTGGGTGACCCTCTCAGGTCATCCCTAAGCACTGCTCCCCCACTATATGGCCCAATGACCCCCTCAGGTCATGCTCAGACATCTGTTTTCCCCCAGGTGTCATCCCTCTGAACCCACACAGCAATTCAAAGAAAACACATGCTTATATAGGCATACAGAAGCAATGTATATATATACTATATATATATATATACTAGGGCTGAAACACCTAATGTGAGAGCCTGCATTAATGTGGTTTGGCCAGTGTGGCACCGTAGTGCAAGACTCAGATTCAGATTCAGTTCAAAAGAAGAAGACTGCGCTTCAGTTAACCCTCTGGAGTTGATCCCCGTGTATACCAGGGGGGCAGGGTTTCATATTTTATTGAAGCAGCCCTGGGCGCTGCTGTTATCATTCCATTGACTCCCATTCATTTTGGCATCACTTTGACAGCGAGTAAATTTACATCTGAGGCATTTATAGACTCCATTTTCCATTAATTATTTCTAAAGAAACACGAAAATGTATAAAAGGCTCCATTACCTTGTATCTTCCGTTATGGTCCCGTAGAAGCAGTTTTTGTAAAAATAGGCTAACGATTGCGTCATAACCAGCGACTCTCTGTCGCACAGTAGAGAAATTACTGTATGGACAGGAGGAGAAGCTCGAAGACAATCTTTTACTGTCTATGAGGCAATCGGGAGAACATGGAGGCATAAAGTCAAGGGAGATAATTAATCAGAATACTTACCAAAATTTGCTCCTGTTCACGCTCGACTTCTCGAGTTCTCTTCGGTGGGTGATTTAGATTTCTCTTGGCACAGCGATTAGAAGACTTACAATTGTCAGACAGTTTGCTCATGTGACAGCTAGGTCATCAAGCTCAGTTTGAGTCTGCGCAGTACGTGCTTCTAATTGACTTCATTTTTCTCTGTTGAATCCAATGGGGTTTACCTTTTTTGTATACAGACATAACAACAAAACTTATAAAATAAAGATAACAAACAAGGTGGGCTGTCTGCAGCCTTTGTCTGCGCTGATCTTCATTTACAAATGCATCATTAAAATGAACTGTTACTCCGTGAATACTGATATGAGATATATATCTATAGAAAGCTTGACATGTCTACCTTTAAACTAAACAAGTTTGCTGCCGAAAACAAATATTCTGTGATAAAGTAATCCATATGAAAACAACGCGATGTCCGTTTTTCACATCTCCCTTCATTATCTTCTAATGTGACCATGTCCACACGCTGATCGCTCTATTCAGATTCTAATGTTTCACTGAAGTGCATGGCTTAAATATACCCATACAACAGAAGACAACGCAGAGAGACTGTTCAAGTTTTTTTTTTCTTTTACTGTTTGCCTCGCGACGAGAGGAATAAGAAATAATTCACCCCCAAAAAATGTGATGTGGTTGAGGATTTGAGATTTGGATTTCCTCAAAAAAAAGAATGAAGCACTTTATTCAGCAGAGATCATCACATGAGTAAGTCTATTTTTATTTAATTATATTAGGGATGCATGATCATGAATTTTCATGGCCGATTCCGATACTGATTTTTTTACAAGCAAACTGGCCAACAAGCAAACTTTTTTTTTTAAGCAACAAACAAGAAAGAAGGAAAGTGTGCATGCATAAGATGTTTATTTGGTATTTAAAAGGCCAAACTGGCTTTTGGCTATCGAAAACAATAACCGTAACCATCTGAAATTAACAGCAGTAACTGCACAGTAAGTAGCCTACATTCAATACAAACATGGATGGTACAGACATCAGCATTTAACTTTTGTTCTTGAATTGGGTTGAAACTACAGAGAACTGGCCTTAAATTAAAAGATTAACTGTAACCATGTGAAGTTAAAGGCAACAACTGCATAGTTCTACAATCCAAACACCACAATCAACACACATTCAATGAGATGTTTCTTAATCAGCAATCAGTATTTGTTTTGGTTTTTAAATTTGGAAAAAAGTCTTTACCAGTGAGACTGAAAAGTATGCTATATAAATACATAATTCCAAAATTTTAAAATCAAATAATGTTGGTGCAAGGTGAAAAATAAATGAGGGTAATGATTCACATCTATATTTTTTTACTTGAGCCAAAGAAAAAAAATAACTTATTGTCTCAAGTAAAAAATATAGATGTGAATCATTACCCTACATTTTTTTAATTGGATGAATGAAACACTTTTTTCAGTGTGCTACAGCAGGAGATTTTTAAATCAAATTAGGTCAATGTAATTTTAAGGTAAAATAAAAATAATCATCCTATACAGAACTGACGTTTACTTCAGGATTTTCAAACGTGTATGCAAGTTCTAATCTTAAAAAAAGTAAATAATAATAATTCAGTTTTGTCACAGTTTAGTCCATTTAATTTCTCATCCAACACGTGAGAAGTTGAGCTGAACATGATCTCTTCACAGTCCATGCGTGTTCAGGTACAGTATATGCTCGCGCAGCTTCAGTGAGCAAGAACCCAGATAGCAAACAGTTTCGTCCCAGATCCGGCCCACATCTGGCCTGCATGGATTCACGTGGGCCAGATGTGGGCCTGATCTCGGCCAACGCTGTTGCTGTCTGGGATTATTTGTGTGCCAGTACAACAACGGCTGATCAGTGCCCAGAACGTGCTTTTAGCGTACCGGTACGCTCATTTGGACATCTGTTTTAATAGAGGTTTTAATCTTTTGCCTGCACTAGCGCTTTTCAGAGCGCCCTTCGCAATGCACGCTTCCTAAGGGGCCGTTAACATATCACGTCTTTTGCGCGCTCAAGTTCATTATTTCCATTGTAGGTGGGTGGTATGCGCGCTTGTAATGGAAGCGACGTGAGCGCGGCGCGCTCGTTTTTTGCAGGCGCGTCCGCACCGCACCGAATTCAAAACATCTCAACTTTTCAGAATGCCGCAAGTGCACCGCGGGTCATGTGACAAGAACTAACCAATTAGATTCATCCTTTCCCGTAACAACGCTGAAAGCTCAGCCAGGATGAAGGAACAGCTGATCATAGCTGTAAATGGATTGCCATTTTTAAATAATTTTAGTAGCAGAGCTACTGCAAGCGATTTTTAGTGGTGCAAATCCATTTATCCTTTGCTGAAATTTTCACGTTTTCATGGAGAGAGCAGGTCATGGTTTCTTAGCAACAGCAGACGCCTCAGGAGTGCAAGTGGCCCCACCACGTTTTTAGGCACGACATGAGAACGGCCCCTAATTCGTCCCACCGTGAGCAGAGACTACATTACCCATACACCCTTAAGTGAAATGCGCATGCACCGCTTTTGCCGCTGTCAGTGTCAAAAACTGAATTTGCCCAGGAAATGTGTGTAATGCACACACTCAGCTTGTTAAAAATACAAAGACAGTGAACAACACTTAATATGCTCTCCTGGCTAGTACTAAAAGAACACGGTCAGAATCAGATGACTCGCTGGCTGACACCCCACCAAGCCAGAATGATATCACTGCACGTCATAAGCAAGCTAATGAAGTAATGCAGTAGCTCTTTCTAAGGGTATTTTTTCAAAATCCTTTTGCACATTTTATTTATGTTCCGCAGCTCTTTCTAGCGCAAGCAAATATTATTTTTTTAGAAGGTCAGCTGTTGACTGCTGTATATGAAACCCCTTCAATATAGTTGTTGTTACCTCAGGTGATGAGGGGAGTCATAAAAAAAAAAAAAAAAAAATATATATATATATATATATTAGGGCTGTCAAAAATAGCGCGTTAACAACGTTAATTAGTTGTTTGTTGTTAATTACGTCAAATTTTTTAACGCATTTCATGCATGCGCAGTGTGACAAATTATTCAGGTCAGGAAAGTCTCGTCGATCTCTGAATTCTGAAGATAGTAAAAAACAGCGGCGAGCGCCGCAACGAAAACACAGAAGAAGCTTAAGGTTTTACCCCAGTTACTCTCAAATACATTCACGCCAAGCTCGTTAAACAGAGACGACTTTGGTAGTTGATACGCTGGAGCTTCTTTCTGTTATAGTGTCCTGTGTTTCACACTGTGCATGCGCAGAACGCCTACATGCAATGCAGCGAAAATTACAGCTGTTTGGGAAAGCATATGCATTTTTACTTGGTTTTACTGGCACTTGAAGCCTTCAGAACGTGAAAATATCGATCCTAAAGTATTGTGGCAGAGCAAAAACAAGAGTGCCCAGAGTGCTGCTTATGTGATGGTGGCGCATGTTTGTGTTTCTGAGTTCATTCTTTCGAGTTTCTCTATGCATAATTTCATAGATATGTGGCTATATTTAACCACTGGTTCACCTAAAACTCTTACACTATCTGTAGTTAATTGGCATGGTTTGATACAGTGCTCAGGTAAATTTGATCTAAGTAAATGTTAAACTTTTGAAATACAGAAAAAAAGAACCACATATTGATGAATCAATACATGAAAATAATGTATCTGTGTCCTGTTATCTATCTTTTGGTATGCATTTCATATATATAGGCTATAATAGAGTACCGGCACCTCTTTTGGGCCACTTATAGCACTGGTACACTGTGTTGTTCAAATGTGTGTAAGCATCTCGTTAGTGTCGTTTAAAGTAAGGTAACGTTTCAGCTGGCGAACTAGCAGTAGCCAGAGCCGTTTAGAATATCATATTTAACGGTTCTGGCAGTAAATAGCATCATGCGATTACATATTTGATTTGGTGTATACATTGCATTCTAACAGTAACACTTCGTCCAACTCACATAGAATACAGCTCCACTGTATGTTGGTGGATAATTACCTCAGATTTTTTTGCAAACGTTCCCCAAAAACTCAAGGCGAACATGGACCTGTTGATGTTTAAGACATATATTTAATTACCAGTTACATTTAATTACCTTTCATACAGATTTACTTCTGCAAGAGTAGCAAACACATCTCTCCCCACGTGTACATGCATACACACATGTGCCCTAGTCATCTTCAAGTGACTTATTGTCACAGTTTAAACACTGAAAGAGGTTTGTACATGGCAGCTCATGCAGTTTATATGTGTATATGTTGGATGGTGCGCGGCTCTGCTGCTGACCCAGTGTCTCATCTGTCTGTCTCGTGTTCTGTGATTTTTTTTTTTTTTTTTTTTTTCTTTTTTTTTTTTTTAAGTGATTGTGCCTGCATTCTCTTTGTGGCAAAATGAAGTTCAGGGTTTGCATGTTACTTTGGCTGGCTGTGTGCCTTCTCAGTGGTTTAATCGCCGAAGTATGGAGTTTATATGGAAACGCCGGAATCCTTACCTATACACGGTAAGGAAATAAAGAAAAGAGGATCAAGTGGAGGAGTGAGAGAAAGACTGAGGAAGCGCGGCAGCAGACATCCCCTACCGGTAATAACTTTCTCTAATGTTCGCTCTTTGAGCAACAAGATGAATGAACAGATCGCTAAAGTACAATATCATAATGAGTTCCGACAGAGTACTCTCATCTGTTTTATGGAAAGCTGGTTGAAAGAGGAGATATCAGACCCCAACTTGCCGGGTTATACACTTATTCGGGCTGATAGAGACATTAATTCGTCTCGGAAATCTATTGGTGGTGGTTTGTGTGTCTATATGGACACACGCTGGGCTACTCAGTATACCGTCCGGGAACGTGTGTGTACACATGACTACGAAATCTTGGTTGTCTCATTTCGCCCCTTTTACCTCCCGAGGGAGTTTGGACAGATCACTATCATATTGGCCTATGTACCTGGGCCGGATTTTGTGGGAGCTGCAGCCAGGATAGCAGAGAGCTACAACACCGCCCTGTCCCTTGCAGTCAGTCAACCCGTCTTGTTACTCGGGGACTTTAATTCCTGTGACCTGTCTGATCATCTACCCACTTTACATCAATATGTGGACTGTCCCACCCGTCTGGCACGTACCCTAGATAAGTGTTATGGCAACATACTAGACGCCTATAAATCCATCTGCAGGCCTGCCTTGGGGAAATCTGATCATAATGTTGTCCACCTACTTCCATGTTACAGGGCTAAGCTGAGACGGGAAAAGACTGAGATTAAGGAAATTAAGATCTTCAATGCAAAATTCTGTGGACCAGACCGCTTTCCTCTTGTGTATGTTGAAAGATTCAGTGGAGGAGGATGAACCGACCGCTCTCGTGTTGTCTGTCTGGGTAATGTGTCTGGTAATTTATGTGTTGTCCCTTTACCTGAAAGAGTCTCCTTTCTAAAGTCATTTTTATCCCAGACAAGAGTCACAGGCACTTCAGCACTGAATTTTTCAGGGATGTATATTTCTCCCCTCTCCATTTGTAGATGAGCAAGGGCAGTATCATGCTCAAGGACCTGGGAATTAGATGAGCAGTGACCCAGACCATTTAACAGCCCTATAAGCTGTGCAGAGCCAGTCATATGCCGAACTGCCATTGCAAGTGAGCACTGTTTAGGCATGAGCCACCGTCCTCTGGTTGCCAGGGTAATAATGTCCTGACAAGTGGACACTATCTTTCTGTTGTCCTCTGAAGTGACATCAACACGTTCATCTGATGGTTGTGATGACATTCCTTATATCCATGCAATGAAGTTAAAAAGTTGGTGAGGCGCTACACTCATGCCATTTTCCAGTGTGAGATCACTTGCTGTGGGAGGCCATGGTAGCTTTGGCTATATTTTTGATGTCTTTTGAATTTTTTTTTTTTAAGTGTCATTGCTGCATGATATAACACCCGAGAATCATCCGTGGTGTTGGTGACATTTTCTATATTTCCTTGACTTGTCATTTCTCCTTCTCTTTCTTCAGATGAGGAAGAAGCAGAGGAGACGGCAACTTCATGCACAATCTCGTCAGTTGACAGATTGTCCACATATACAAGGTAGGTTATGGATGCCTTCAGGAATTTCAAGAAGGGATGAGACTTGTGAAGTCTTGACTTTAGTGAGTGTGCCTTATAAGCTGCAATGTTAACTCCCTCTGTTTCTTCCACAGATTTTTTGAAAAGCAAATTCAGCTTTGACAGTCGAAGTACTTTGCGTTGTTTTAACAGCCTCTCCTCAATTTTTTCTCCTCAGTTTTGCAGAAGTGCTTGTATCCATTTTCATATATGTTTGTTTCTGTTCTCTCAATTTTGTGTGTGGTCAGATACCGGGTATAATCTCGATAGCAGGTGAAGTGATACAGTGCTTCACTAGCCACCAAGTCCCTGTCTTGGATATGGAGAAGGAGAGACTCGTCCCTTTTCCCTTCAGCGGCGAGTAGCAATTTCCCGGCATGGAGTGTTTCATACTGTGTTAGCTTTTCTTTTAACCTTTTCCTGCTGTGTGACTGAACCTTGTACTTCTCATGTTTGCATATAATGCATTGTACTGGAAGCAAGTGTGGGGCCCGCTTGGACGTGTAGGAATCACGGGCGTAAGATCTCAGAGACCGTGTTTTAACTGTTGCCTCACCATCCTCTGCCTCTACCACTAAAAGTGCAAAACAATAGATTTAGGTTCTGCACCCTTCCCCAAATCACTGATTAAAGAAAAATGGTTTATATCTTTCAGCAGGGGAAAACTTGTGCTCCATTTATTGTTTCCACCTGTTCCCTGAACACAGGTAATAAACCTGTTTCACAGCTTTCAGGTGCCTGTCCTTATTGATGTTAATGATGCCATAATTGGAAGGGTAAATTTTTGCAGGGTGTTTTTTATTATATTAGTTAATTGTATGTATGTATGTATGTATGTATGTATATATATATATATATATATATATATATATATATATATATATATATATATATATAAAGTTGGCTTGAAGTTCCTATATCTTTTCTAACTGATTGGACTTAGTTTTCCTAAAAATGACGACTAAAACTCTGGAAAATCCCATTGACTTTCATTGCAGAATGTTCAAATTGAGCCAAGGCTACGGTGGCCCAGCAGTGCACAACACAAACTCAAATCTAAACTCCCTGAAGTCCTAGACTCAATTAAACTTACTTCCTTCATATCTTTCTTTTTTCTATCTATCCTTCTTTCTAACCTTTCAAGATTTCTTTCTAACCTTTTCTTTTATTTTCTTTTATCTATAAATTTTTTTCTTTCTACCTATCTATTGAACTGTATTGCCATAAAGGGTAACTAAACCCCTGGTCAGAGCCTGACTCCACCCACTGGCAATATTTGAAAAATGCTGAAAAGTGGGCAGAGCCAGCGGAGATAGAGGGGACGAACCGAGGGCGGGGTTGAGCGCGTGGGGCGTGAACCTGAGACCAGCAGTGACGAATTGATTGACAGCTGCTGTCAGAGTCGCTAAAATGAAGAGTGACACAAGTAGCTTTGCAACAGAGCGTTCATTTGAAGTAGAGGACTTTTCTCCCCCACCTTCACCTGAAGTGGAGGATGTCGAGGTGTCTGTTCATATCAATTTAGAGCCGCTGGCTCAAACTGCAGTCTTAACTCCCGCACCGCATCGCTTTTCAGCGTGAGCTGTGTGGAGAAGCCCATTTCCACCTCCATTGCGTTGGAGAAGCAATCCCGTGTAAAATGCACACTCCAGCTCTAGGCGGGAACTCACGATCTTCCAGGTAAAGTGCATGCAACCACTGGCGCATAATTATAAAGTCTGCTGGAAAACTATGCAGTCCAGCAGTGCTGTCGCAACCAGCAACACACCTCCGTACCATCCTGACCACTGTACTAAAAATACAGTTAAATCTATGACAACTTGAAGCTATCCTAACTGATGCAATACTATGCTACTTACTAACTAACTAGCTATGCTTCTAACAATACTAACATTACACTACTATGCTAATTAACTACATAGGCTACACAAAATAATCTAAATAACTATATAAATGCTATGCTAAATAGATGCTATAATAGTCTATCATGGTCGTTTTCAATACTCTCAATTCCAACTCCTGACTCACTACAGTAATTTTGATGGAACAAGATGGTTTTATACTGCTAAGGGCATGGTAGCTCGCACCAATGGGCGTTGTGAGCTGCACTGTAAAAAAAAATTCCGTTAAATAACAGTAATTTTCTGGCAGCAGGGGTGCCAGTAAAGTACTGTTAATTTACAGCTCTTAACCATTAATTTACCACTCCTATTTTTTAACAGTATTTTACCGTAAATTCTACCATGGAAATTAACTCCACTCCCACTGCTTCAAACAGTTCGAGTTTTTAAAACTAGCATTCCTACGATGTTAGTACTAGGAACTTATTTCATTTGAGTCCACTGAGAAGGAATATTTCTTACACTTAATGTGCAGTAATAAAGTAACTAAATACATGACTTTTACTCAAATCACTGCAGCTCATTGTCAGCTATAGCACACATGTATGTGCTGAAGTAATTAACACAGAGATCATCACTGTATCAGCGACTCCACATTCACTGCCTTTATATAAAGCAGCAGAAAATCAGAATTTGTGGCTCATCATTGACTGAAGCACCAGCTCTACTCTACAGCACAATGGTGAACAACAAAACTACATTAAACTAAACGATCTCTCTTGTGCAAACACAAATTAATACAGTCAAGTTCAGTATTTACTCTCATTATCAGTGTATGACTTTGCCTAATTTTTTTTCTATGAATGTTCACAAATATTTTAGTTAAATTAACTTTTTTTTCATTTGGTAAATCTGACGTTTACATTTTACAGTATATTACTGTTTTTCCTTGACTTGACGGCAAAAAACTGTAGAAAAACACTTTTTTTTGCTGGCAACCATTAATTTACGGCAAGAAACAGTAGAAAAACAGTTATTTACTCGCAGCAGGGGTGCCAGTAAATAACTGTTTTTCTACAGTTTGTTTCCTGTAAATTAATTACAGTTTATTACTGTTAAATTATGTTTCATGCTGTTTTTTCTTCATCTTAAATCTTTAACCCTTTAAACCCCACAAGAAAATCCTCAGTTTTAAATGAACACTTATAATGTGTGCACACTACAGAGTGTTAGAGTAACACTGAATCAGTGAAGTTAATGAGATAATTCGGTGATTAATTGATGATTGAGCATTAGTGATAAACACCTGCAGAATCACTGAAGGAAAGAGAAACACAAGAAATACAAATGACTTCAGCCACAGCCTTAGATGAAATCAACTGAATAAAAGAATACATCAAATCTCTCAAGATCTGATTAAACAACTACTAAAACAGCTTCACCAGATTCACATTACTAACCAGACTGACTTTATTTCTGTCAAATGTTTACAGAAGAATTTATGGAGAGTTATATAGGTTTAGGTGGGGTTTTTTTCACTACCATGATGGAGATCAGTGTTTACTTTAGTTGGGCTCTTGAACGTGACTTTTCAACAACTAAGGTTTTTTTTTTTTTTTCATGCTGTAACAATGCGCCTTTGGAACCTGTTATAGCAAAACAAAAGTACACAGAAGAAAAAAAATCTGATATTGTTGTTTATAGATTGACAAGAACAAATACTATTATTTCTGATCTAATCTCGTGTCTCTTCTCTTATTGAATATTGATACTACAGCATGAGAAGGAACACTGCTGAGCCATAAGTTATGAAAGACTGTTAAGAAAATTTCACTCATAATAAAAAAAAAAAACCTTTGCTGAAATTTAGACAGAAACATCAAGAATCAGCGTATGAATCACAACAATGGTGACAATCCACAAAATAAATGAACAGATCAGCTCTGAACATCACAACACATGCTACTAAAACTTAAAACAAATGCAAAATTATAAGCACATAAGAATTCAAGAAAATAAGTGAACAATTCAGGGGCATAATTTATTCATGCCGCAATGCATGCTGGGAATCATGGATGAGTTTTATCCTGTGCTGGTACCCAGCATGCATTGCATCATGAACCTTTTGATTGTCACCATTGTTGAGATTCATATGCTGATTGTTGATTTCTCTCTTTGAGTGTTGTGGGGACTGCTGCCCGAAATACTTTTTAACTAAAACTAGTCGTTAAATCCATAAATACTGGTTATCACACTACTTTTCAATCTTACTAAATTTAAGTGTCATTCACTCAAATATTTCAACACCAAATTAATATTTGATTATTATAGCAACACTTTAAGCCAGTCTAGTAGATCATGCCTGTTAGAAACAACCATAATCTCTTGACTACCAAAATTAATACTGCTGTAACAGATGCATCATAAAGATACAAATACAGCAATAAAACAAAATTTAAAGTGCAAAAGTCAATGGTCAGGAGCCCAACTAAAGCAAACACTGATCTCCACAATGGTGACGCTAAACGAAACAGTAACATTATCATCTAAATCTCTGTAATTCTCAATAAGATCTTTTGATCTCTGTTCTCTGATCTGACAGAAATAAAGTCAGTCTGGTTAGTAATGTGTGAAGTTGGTGAAGCTGTTTGTTGATCGTTTAAATCTTCAGTTGATTTCATCTAAGGCTGTGGCTGAAGTCAGTTGTATTTCATGTGTTTGTCTTGTTATGTTTTTTTTTCTTCAGTGATTCTACTCATTAACAGCAGCTGTTGATCAGTGTCTGAATTCACTCACTAGTGTTCATTCTCTCTGTCAGGTGGACTATATTAGTAAACTCATGTAGGGAATAGTGAATGAGGGAGTAGGGTGTGATTTGAAACACAGCCGCTGAGTGTCGACTTTGAACGTTGTTAATTTACGATATATAGCAGCAGGCTACTTCTCGAAAACGATGAATATTACCCAGAATGCACTGTTTTAATGAAAAACAGTATTTTACTGTCGAAATTTGGCCGTTTTTTTACAGCGATTTTTAACAGTGTGGAAACTGCTTACGTCAGCTGCCACCGCAACATCCAATAGGAAAAATCAACTGCAGTAGCCACCGGTCAACCTGAAGAGGGCAGCACTCAGGGTTTTTTTCACCATATATTGTAGAATTAAAAAACTTTATACTTAAATGTCAAAAAAGTTACTCAAATCAATGAACAGCACTAATAAAGCCCCATTCTTACTGCTCTTATATGTAATATTTAATTTATATTACTGTAAACATACTACTTTCTTAACTGTATATTACTGTCCATTCTGCACTGTACAGTACAGGTCAAAAGTTTAGAAAACATTACGATTTTTAATGTTTTTGAAAGAAGTCTCTTCTGCTCAAGCCTGCATTTATTTGATCAAAAATACAGAAAAAAACAGTAATATTGTGAAATATTAGTACAACTTAAAATAATAGTTTTCTATTTGAATATACGTTAAAAAATATTTTTTTCCTGTGATAAAGTGATACAAAAAGAAGAAGAAAAAAAAAAAAAATCAGCATAATTTCGTCAGTCTTCCAGTGTGTTCACCCACCAGTGTGTTCACAAACGCGTCACCAACACTTTCCACACATGCTATTGGCTGAAGGCAACAAATACGTCATGCAGGTCGGACCCCGCACATAGCTGCTTGCTCTATTCACCGGGAAAATAACCTGGAGAAAATTACCGGTATTATAGTAATGGGAAAAGTGTGTTAGTCGCAACAATTTTTATTTGCTTTGTTGAAAAGCGTAGCGGTTACATATAAAAACTGGGTTATCCCTCGCAACATATCATTTGAAAACATGAAATCTCCCCTCAGCCCACCATTAATACTATACCATTCACAAGCTTGATGTAAATAATATAAATGCAAGAAATGCAACTGTAACAAATGTAACACAATGCTGTTCTTTCCATTTATCCCTCCTAAAAACCTGAAAAATTATTCTCAGCTCTTTTCAACATTAATAATAATAATAACAATAAATGTTTTTTTATAGAAAATAAGATTGTTAAAAGGATTTCTGAACGATTGTGTGACTGGATGTCACGGTTGGTAAACGGTGTGTGTCTCGCGTCAGCACTGATTGTTTCATGTGGGCGACCCCATCATCGACACCAGCTGCTACTCATTACCGATCCCTACTTATTGCCCTGTCTTTCATCTTGTGTTTGTCAGAGCATTGCTTGCATTTTTGTTGCTAGTTGTTTTTCCATTATAATCCTATAGATAATGGATAGAAAGGAATATGCTTACGTGCTGGAATGTACAGAACTGATGAGAAACATGTGGTCAGACATACAGAAAGGGCCTTTCTTCATACCAAAACAAGTAGGGGCCTCTCCTCTCTAGGGATGTATGAAAAGTGAGCATAAGGAAAAGCCTGACTATTTGGAAACGCCCTGTGTAGGGTATATAATGAGATGCTAAATAGCATTCAGGAGATCTCCTTGCAAGGAGCTCTCGGCTTTGTTTTGCTTAAAATAAAATCTTTTCTTCTGAGAGAAAAATCCCTGACTGAGTTTGTTCTTCAGGGAACCGGCAAAAGACACCACAGATTTGGCACCACAGATGGGACTGGAAAGGAGCAGAGTGGACGACTGCTTTTGAGCTGACTGATGAGCAACACACACACACAGTGGTGGCCACCATAGAATAAGGTAAGCATTTTTGCTTATATAATTAGTGTGTGTTGTTGACTGGTCAGTTCTGAGTGGTAAGGACACTTAAAATCTGCTCTTCCAAATTTAGAAAAATAATAGGATATCTAAATTGAAAAAGGGGTTTTACTCCAGAAGAAATAACTGCATGCACATATTTGGTTTATTAATAGGAAAGCCTTGGAAGGTAACCTTGATTTAAGACAAATATGGTGTAGGCAGAAAGACATTGTATGCAATGGTCTGTGTTTATTGGATAGCTGTGCAAGGTAAGGACAGTGATAAACGGATAAGCAGATTAGTTAAGGAATCGCGAGGAAAAGTCCCACGGATACCGCTTTGAGAAAGTATAAAGTGAAAATTCTCGAAGGACAGAATAGGTGGGCCCTTAAGGACGCTCTAGGAAGAGCGAGCTCTAGGTAGAGCTGTGTTTTGTTGTGTGGATGTATCTGTGTCCGGACGAATGAATGTGTGAATAAATTCCGTGTTGGGTGGGTAGAAGTTGAGCACTGTTCCTGGACCGTCACTTCAGGATGGCTGGGTGGAGTTGGACGCAACTAGTATCCACTTGAGAGGGATGAATGTATGATGAGCCTTGATAATAAAAGGACAATTAATGACTGATTATCCCTTAGATAAAGGGGAAAAGTATGCAAGAATAAGCACTCTGGCTCAATAAAGAGTGCAGAAAGTGTGGATGAGGTTAGGAAAATAGTATCAATAAAGATTGAACCAAGATCTATAATAGATTTTTGCATTTTGGATGTCTGTGTGAAAGGGGAGAAAATTTTCTGAGCCCAGTGCAGTGGGAGTGAGAGCAAGGGTAGCCTATTACATGGGTGATAATAAAATAGAGTAAATAAAATAGACAGTCAAATAATAATATAAATAAATAAAGTATAAATGCATGAGACAAAATAAAAAACTAAATTCAAAAAGGTATGACACATAGTAAAGAATAAAAAGTAGGGTGAAATGGGTAAAAATAGTTAAATTAAGTGAAAGGAAAAGAAGAGATTGTAACCAAGTGACTATAAAACTAAAAAGTAGATTTTTGGTGGTAATAATATAAATAAAGATATGGCAGCCACACCAGTGGAAATAATTTGATTAAAATATCCACTGTGTAAAGAGCAAATAAACAAAATCTCAAAAAAATGGCAGAAGAGAACAAAAAATATGACGACAACATGGCCAAAGGAAGGGACATTTGATGTACCATTGTGTGAGGAAATGGAAACTCTGATAAAAAACTATAAAATTAAAAGCATCAGTATGAAAAGAGAAAGAAGTAATTGCTCTGTTTAAAAAGAAGGTGAGGATATGTTGAAGAGTGTAAAACAGGCCAGGAAAGTCCTGAAGGGGGCAGAGAAAGATAACATGAGAAAAGAAAAGTTATTTTCAGAGCCTCCCCCCTATCTGCCGGTAGAAGGAGCGTTCCCAATACTCAAGGGAACCGTGGAGGTAACAGGAGAACTTGAGTTAGAAGGGCAGTTAGAGATGAATGAGGAAGAGAAGCCAGCCGTGAAAACACAGAGGCAACCCAGAAAGAATAAGTGCAGGAGCCCTAAAACAATAAATTTAACTGTATGAAGGTTGTTTTAGAGAAAAATAAATACAAATGTTCCAAGAAATGGACTAATATAGAGATGGCAGATATGGTGGAATATAGAATTAATAATAAATTAATTAAAATAAGATGCATTTATTATTTAATAACTTGTCTTAATAGATAAATTTAAAAGATGAATGTGCTTAAAACTTTATATCTAATATGTGAAGACATCTAAAATTTGTATCTTGTTATCCCTGGGACACAGTATGAAATTTAATCCATTACAGAGTTTCAGAGATTGGGTTTGTGTAAATGTCAAAAATAAAATACATAACTTGTGCAATGTGGAATGAGAGCAAGATTGGGTGACCAAGTTAATAGACATTTTGATTCAAAAGCCATAGGCATTTTACAATAGGAAGGGAACTAGTTGCTTAAAGAATTAGATTTAATCATTTTATTTACAATAATAGGAATTATTTTATGTTGGTTAGGAAACATTAATTCATCAATACCAGATTATTCTGAATCATGTATGCAAATATAGAAGAAAAATTATGATTGAAGTCTTTATTTTACCATATGCATGTCTGACTGTTATAAAAGGAAGGTTTATTTTGTTTTATTGCAGTATACTTAGATAATAAAGGTAGCTGATTTCTGCATCTTGCAAAGAAGAAAAAATGCTTGCTATTTTCCTGCAATGAAGAACTTGCTTCACTAACATAGAATAAGAGAACTGCTGTTTTCAACCAGATGATTTTGTTTTTATTAAGGGACCACTGAAAGAAGAGGTTGAAAAGTGAAAATTAGAAAAAGAGCTGATTGCTCAGACACAATTTGGTCAGAAGTTACATAGGTACATTTGATTAATGCAGTCTCTGAGTGTTAAACTTTCAGATGATTTCTGGAACAGTGCCTTGACAAAGGAAAGCAATGAACTGGAGTCTGTCGAGGAATGGCAAAGCAGCAAACACAGCTGCGGAGAGAAGAAGAGGGAGGGGCTGATGGACGATATACCCTCCTGAAAGAGAAGAACACACTTCAGCAAGGAGAAAGACTGAGTTAAAGCAGGAAAAGGTGAATCTTTCACTTGAGACTTTTCCTGAGGGTGAAAAGAACGTTCTGAAATGCAAAACTCTGGCAGAAAGCAACCAGAAGCCAGACTGAGAAGAAGCACAAAAACAACGGAGACCATACACCACAACATCACAGACTGATGACCCAGTACAACAGCCCAGGCTGATGATGTCACCAGAAGGACTTCCATGCCTTCAGTGCACAGGTCCTGCATATTCAATGAACACTATAGAGACTGCTTCAAATGTTAATTATTTTATTTTATTATCTTGTTTATTATGTTTTAATCTTGATTATTCACTGGTCTCACAGCATTTCTTTAAATTCTGTGTTTTAACTAACTCTCTCAATCTGCTTTTCAATAGGTTCCAGTCCAGCCTCATGTCTTAAAGAAAAAATCATTTTGACAGACAGAAGTGAGTACTTGACTCACCAATCAGATAAACATGGAGCTGGATTTGGCAGAGTAAGGCTGTTTCATTAAACAACTAGGGGAAAGTGCATAACTGAATACTTGACAACAATGCTGAGCGCTTTGGGAAAAAAGGAAATAAATAAAAAAATAAAAAAAGGGTATCTTGATGAACAATAGAAAAAATATATATTGTTGATAGAATAGAAATATTGGTCACTCCATTTTGTTTAAAGGTAATTTTCTAAGGTAAAACTGAATAAAATAATAATGAATAAAATATTATTCCAAATATCCAAAATCATGAAATCACATATACTGTCATCACTGGGGATAACAAGATGGAAATGTTGATGGCCATGGATCCAAGATTTACAGAGATCTCCAATCGTCTTCTCAAAATTGCTCATGAGCAATAACAAAAAAGTATTTGAATAAACTTTAAATTAGACGAACAAGTGATATTTGAGAAATGATAATTGGCTCTCTCAGATGCCCAATGCATAGGCCTAATATTCTAAACAAATTCATCTATGAGATTTTGGAAAAAGGAAGGAAAGAAAGAAAAGAAAAGTTTTTGGCAAAAAAGGGGAGTGAAAGTGTGTGAAAAAGTATGAATGATGGTGTTGTATGGCATGAAAGAGAGTGTCTGACGAGACACTGAGGCAATTCAATCAATTTGCCCAAACAGCTGTGTACAAATATGAATGTGGGCCCACAGGGCAAACTTATGCCCAGTAAAATAATGACCATGGATGAATTTGGTTAAGTTTCCTGGTCAGTACCAAGGTCTTTGTTGTGGCAGAAAGAAAAACAGTGCCACACATGCGCAGCGTATAACATGGGAAGGCAGAGCAAAGCAAGCTTGCTCTGTCCACCCCACATCTAACTTTCTTTTCAGAATATCATGATGGAGCTGATTGTGTCAAAAGGATGAAATATTGTCTTTCTGACTGTTAAAATAAATACAGTGGGTTGAGTGTTTTCCAGGTCAAAAGGCCTATGCTACTGAGCAACATAGGAAAATATCCAGTGATATAGTGGAACTCAGTTTACAAAATAAAAAGATAACTAAATAAGCAAAGTGTTGAGAATAAAATTGAAAGGAATTAAAAAATAGTAAAGACAGCACTGGAATTGTGAAAACTCAAAAAGGGGCCAAGACAGCCCTCAACCCACATTACATTTCCACAGGTCACACCAAGAAGGATGACTAGCAAGAGGAACAAATTAGCATGCTTGATAACACTAACAAAAAACTCTGAAGTTTTCCATTTACAGGTGACAGCAGTTCTAGTAAGGCCAAGGAATGCTTCGCTCCATCAAAGAGAACCAGTGAGGGTGCAGTTATGAGCTCAAGGAAGAGCATTGCATTAATCAGCAAAATGGTTACAGAGTGACACCTGAGTTCACATCTCTAACCTTAAAATACTCCAACCAGCTTCAACAACTCCACACAGCATGAAGTGAGGGATGAAGGGCGTGCTAGTAACGACCCACCCTTGCCAACGAGGGAAAGACCATTGCAACGACTCGCAAAGAGTCTCCCTGGTGAAGATGGAATGAGAGAGTGATGGGACTGCTATTGAGATCAAAATACTTGGGAGCAGATGTGAGCCAAGAAATAGAAAAGAAAAAATGGAAAGAGAATTTTAAGTAATGGTAGATGAAGAATTTGAAGGTTATGAGAAGGGAAATATGGATGTAGGAAGATTTTAAAGGAGAATAGAGCAATTGGATGCAACAAATAGAATGAAAGGAGCAAAATAGAAAAGCTCGAGATTATTTGTGAATTGAAGAAGGAAAAGTATGTGTTATGGTTGGGGGACAATGATGTATTTATAGAAGGGAGCATTTAATGAAGTAAAAATCAAATAAATAAAATGTAAGACTGGTTTGATTTACAGTTAGGAGCATGTGGAGCATAGTTTATGACTAAATTGGGAAAGTTTTTAGGAATTGCATTATTGACAGGAGATTTACTGTATACTTCCTATATTGAGGTCACTAGTCAAAGTCACAGCTAAGCAAATTAAATTCAGAGATGTCAAGATAATGGGAAATTGATACATAAGGTATCTAAGCTGAAGATCAACTCTTATAATCTTGTGATATTCAATGTGTGATGTGATGTATGTATTTGTATGCCTTTTATACATAACTGTGATAACCAGGCAAATGCCAAGCCAATTGCATGTTAATGCTTTTAACAATGTCTACTATTAAAGAAGGAATTAGGGAGACTGGATCTTTTACTCACTCCTTGTCAAAGTAGGAGAGAGATGTTTGGTCCAGTAATCCCTCAGAGTGGAATTTCACAATCTAGTCACTGGTGATAATACAATGTGACTTATTTAGTCACTAGGTAGTGTAACTAATATGACTGGATTATGGAGTAGCACTCTGGATAAGAATAATCAAATGTGAGACTTATTAAGTCTCAAAGGGGAGAATATGTGGAATATTTTTATTAATTAGATTTTAATCAATCAAGAATAATCAATGTGAATCTAGCCATTTTTGTTGCTAGTTGTTTTTCCATTACAATCCTATAGATAATGGATAGAAAGGAATATGCTTACGTGCTGGAATGTACAGAACTGATGAGAAACATGCACTCAAAAAAATGATTTTTCACATTTGTTCACTTTACCTGAACAATTCATGTTGAATTAATGCCATTTTGGCTATTTTTCAGTTCAACATGATTGTGTCATGTTAAACTGACTTAAAACTGTGACTCGTTGGTTTAACATAAAGTTTTCATTTTGAAAGAACATGTTTCAATCAAGTACCTCAAAATAAGTTTTACACTTCCCATCATGCTTTGCACAGGACTGGATATGGGGAGAGAAAATGTTGAAATAAAGTGTTATTTTATGCAGTTTTTAGTAAAATGTGATAATAAGGAGACTTTTTCATGTCTGTTTAAAAGAGATGGTCTTCATCCCTCCTGGGGTGGCGCCACTCTTCTGTCTAGAAATATGGCAAATAGTCTTAGTGTTTATACTTGACTAACTGGGGCCCAGGTCAGGAAGCAGACAGACTGGCTAAACCGACCGTCTGCTAGCTGCCTCCCGTCACAGAGGTCAGTTAATTCTCAGCACATAGAGACTCTTTCACCTAGATATCACACTATAGAGACTGTGTCTGTTCCACGAACTAGAAAATACAAAAAACGTCCAAACCAAGTTAAGGTTAACAATTTAATTGAGGTTCAACAAATAAAAAACAAATGCAATATGGATAAACAAATGATAAAGATTGGCTTATTGAATATCAGATCCATTTCTACGAAAACACTTTTTGTAAATAATATGATAACTGATCATAATATAGATGTGCTCTGCTTGACAGAAACCTGGCTAAAACCTGATGATTACATTATTTTAAATGAGTCCACCCCCCAAGATTATTGTTATAAACACGAGCCGCGTCTAAAAGGCAAAGGGGGAGGTGTTGCTTCAATTTATAATAACGTTTTCAGGATTTCTCAGAGGGCAGGCTTCAAGTATAACTCGTTTGAAGTAATGGTGCTTCATATAACATTATCCAGAGAAACCAATGTTAATGATAAATCCCCTGTTATGTTTGTACTGGCTACTGTATACAGGCCACCAGGGCACCATACAGACTTTATTAAAGAGTTTGGTGATTTTACATCCGAGTTAGTTCTGGCTGCAGATAAAGTCTTAATAGTTGGTGATTTTAATATCCATGTCGATAATGAAAAAGATGTATTGGGATCAGCATTTATAGACATTCTGAACTCTATTGGTGTTAGACAACACGTTTCAGGACCTACTCATTGTCGAAATCATACTCTAGATTTAATACTGTCACATGGAATTGATGTTGATAGTGTTGAAATTATTCAGCCAAGTGATGATATCTCAGATCATTATTTAGTTCTGTGTAAACTTCATATAGCCAAAATTGTAAATTCTTCTTCTTGTTACAAGTATCGAAGAACCATCACTTCTACCACAAAAGACAGCTTTTTAAGTTATCTTCCTGATGTATCCGAATTCCTTAGCATATCCAAAACCTCAGAACAACTTGATGATGTAACAGAAACTATGGACTCTCTCTTTTCTAGCACTTTAAATACAGTTGCTCCTTTACGCTTAAGAAAGGTTAAGGAAAACAGTTTGACACCATGGTATAATGAGCATACTCGCACCCTAAAGAGAGCAGCCCGAAAAATGGAGCGCAGCTGGAGGAAAACAAAACTAGAGGTATTTCGTATTGCTTGGCGGGAAAGTAGCATATCCTACCGAAAAGCATTAAAAACTGCTAGATCTGATTACTTTTCTTCTCTTTTAGAAGAAAACAAACATAACCCCAGGTATTTATTCAATACAGTGGCTAAATTAACGAAAAATAAAGCCTCAACAAGTGTTGACATTTCCCAACACCACAGCAGTAATGACTTTATGAACTACTTTACTTCTAAAACCGATACTATTAGAGATAAAATTGCAACCATTCAGCCGTCAGCTACAGTTTCGCATCAGACAGTGCACTATAGACCCCCTGAGGAACAGTTCCACTCATTCTCTACTATAGGAGAGGAAGAATTGTATAAACTTGTTAAATCATCTAAACTTACAACATGTATGTTAGACCCTATACCATCTAAGCTCTTAAAAGAGGTGCTTCCAGAAGTCATAGGTCCTCTTCTGACTATTATTAATTCCTCATTGTTATTAGGACATGTCCCCAAAACCTTCAAACTGGCTGTTATTAAGCCTCTCATAAAAAAGCCACAACTTGACCCCAGAGAACTAGTTAATTATAGACCAATCTCGAATCTCCCTTTTCTGTCCAAGATACTAGAAAAGGTGGTATCCTCACAATTATATTCCTTCTTAGAGAAAAATGGTATATGTGAGGATTTCCAGTCAGGATTTAGACCGTATCATAGTACTGAAACTGCTCTCCTTAGAGTTACAAATGATCTGCTCTTATCATCTGATCGTGGGTGTATCTCTCTATTAGTTTTATTGGATCTTAGTGCTGCGTTTGACACAATTGACCACAACATTCTTTTGCATAGACTTGAACACTTTGTTGGCATCAGTGGAAGTGCATTAGCATGGTTTAAATCGTACTTATATGACCGCCATCAGTTCGTAGCAGTGAATGAAGATGTATCATATCGATCACAAGTGCAGTATGGAGTACCTCAAGGCTCAGTTCTAGGGCCGCTACTCTTCACGCTTTATATGTTACCCTTGGGAGATATCATCAGGAAACATGGTGTTAGCTTTCACTGTTATGCTGATGATACGCAGCTCTATATTTCCTCGCAGCCCGGTGAAACACACCAATTTGAAAAACTAATGGGATGCATAGTCGATATAAAAAATTGGATGACGAGTAATTTCTTACTGCTAAATTCAGAAAAAACAGAGGTGTTAATCATAGGGCCTAAAAACTCTACTTGTAATAACCTAGAACACTGTCTAAGACTTGATGGTTGCTCTGTCAATTCTTCGTCATCAGTTAGGAACCTAGGTGTGCTACTTGATCGCAATCTTTCCTTAGAAAGCCACGTTTCTAGCATTTGTAAAACTGCATTTTTCCATCTCAAAAATATATCTAAATTACGGCCTATGCTCTCAATGTCAAATGCAGAAATGTTAATCCATGCATTTATGACTTCAAGGTTAGACTACTGTAATGCTTTATTGGGTGGTTGTTCTGCACGCTTGGTAAACAAACTACAGCTAGTCCAAAATGCAGCAGCAAGAGTTCTTACTAGAACCAGGAAGTATGACCATATTAGCCCGGTCCTGTCCACACTGCACTGGCTCCCTATCAAACATCGTATAGATTTTAAAATATTGCTTATTACTTATAAAGCCCTGAATGGTTTAGCACCTCAGTATTTGAATGAGCTCCTTTTACATTATACTCCTCTACGTCCGCTACGTTCTCAAAACTCAGGCAATTTGATAATACCTAGAATATCAAAATCAACTGCGGGCGGCAGATCCTTTTCCTATTTGGCGCCTAAACTCTGGAATAACCTACCTAACATTGTTCGGGAGGCAGACACACTCTTACAGTTTAAATCTAGATTAAAGACCCATCTCTTTAACCTGGCATACACATAACATACTAATATGCTTTTAATATCCAAATCCGTTAAAGGATTTTTAGGCTGCATTAATTAGGTAAACTGGAACCGGAACACTTCACATAACACCGTACTTTCTACATCATTAGAAGAATGGCATCTACGCTAATATTTGTCTGTTTCTCTCTTGTTCCGAGGTCACCGTGGCCACCAGATCCAGTCTGTGTCCAGATCAGAGGGTCACTGCAGTCACCCGGATCCAGTACGTATCCAGACCAGATGGTGGATCAGCACCTAGAAAGGACCTCTACTGACCTGAAAGACAGCGGAGACCAGGACAACTAGAGCCCCAGATACAGATCCCCTGTAAAGACCTTGTCTCAGAGGAGCACCAGGACAAGACCACAGGAAACAGATGATTCTTCTGCACAATCTGACTTTGCTGCAGCCTGGAATTGAACTACTGGTTTCGTCTGGTCAGAGGAGAACTGGCCCCCCAACTGAGCCTGGTTTCTCCCAAGGTTTTTTTCTCCATTCTGTCACCGATGGAGTTTCGGTTCCTTGCCGCTGTCGCCTCTGGCTTGCTTAGTTGGGGTCACTTCATCTACAGCGATATCGTTGACTTGATTGCAAATTAAAACAGACACTATTTCAACTGAACAGAGATGACATCAATGAATTCAATGATGAACTGCCTTTAACTATCATTTTGCATTATTGAGACACTGTTTTCCAAATGAATGTTGTTCAGTGCTTTGGCGCAATGTATTTTGTTTAAAGCACTATATAAATAAAGGTGATTGATTGATTGATGTCTAATGCTCTATTATATGGGCATTTTAAAAGACTTTATATTGGTGTATTTTGTGCGAGTTACCGTTGTGGTGAAGTGTGGAGCTTGTGGTTGGGTTGAGGACCTGCGAAGTTAGCTAAAATTATAAAAATAGGGAAGTTGCGGCCCAATGGTTAGAGTCGAACTGGCAATCGAAAAGTTGTGAGTTTGAGTCCCGGGCCTGCAGGAATTGTGGGTGGGGGGAGTGCATGAACAGCTCTCTCCACCTTCATTACCACGACTTAGGTGCCCTTGAGCAAGGCATCGAACCCCCAACTGCTCCCCGGGTACCGCAGCATAAATGGCTGCCCACTGCTCTGAGTGTGTGTTCACAGTGTGTGTGTGTTCACTGCTCTGTGTGTGTGCACTTCGGATGGGTTAAATGCAGAGCACAAATTCTGAGCATGGGTCACCATACTTGGCTGAATGTCACGTCACTTTCACTTTTGTCACTTTCAATTACAACAATAAAGGTTTGAAAATGTAACATGTTTTGTCCATTTATTTAATAGAATTAAGAAAATGTAAGGTGCTTATATAAAGCAAGTAACAATAAGTTATTGAAAATGAGTAAAGTTTATGTATTATACAAGCTTAAATCACAGTTCATCAGTTTTCATAAAATGTATTTAATTAATTTACGTTAACTGAACATGAAAAGGTGAAGCTTAAACAAATATTAACTTTTGCGTTGGATTTATGTGATTACATTGGATGGAAAATTGACATCTAATTGAATTAAATAAGTTTTAACTTTTGGGGTTAAATATTTTTTTGAGTGTGTGGTCAGACATACAGAAAGGGCCTTTCTTCATACCAAAACAAGTAGGGGCCTCTCCTCTCTAGGGATGTATGAAAAGTGAGCATAAGGAAAAGCCTGACTATTTGGAAACGCCCTGTATAGGGTATATAATGAGATGCAACCTAGCATTCGGGAGATCTCCTTGCAAGGAGCTCTCGGCTTTGTTTTGCTTAAAATAAAGTCTTTTCTTCTGAGAGAAAAATCCCTGACTGAGTTTGTTCTTCAGAGAACCGGCAAAAGACACCACACTCTCAGTGACACACAGCTTACTGAAAGGCTCATTATGTGGGTCTTTGTCTTCTCAGGTGTAAATCACAATGATATTCATGATAGTTGACGCCTACTCGCATGTGACTTTTACCAACAAAAAGTGTCTTAGAAAATTTTTATCAATATATTGTTTTCTGTGAGTCAGTAAACAAGATGATTTTCAGGTAATTTTGAAAGAAAAATTCTAGGCTACAAGCTCCAGTTCTCAAAAGTCCCGGGAACCAAAGTTCTATATCTGTTTTATTGCCTTATTCAAGTGATTTAACATTTTTAGTTTTTCACTAACCACGCATAACATTTGTTTTTCGCAAAAACACAATCATGTACATACATGCTGCTCACATATTATTATAGCCCAGATTGTGCTGATTACAGTGAGACTAGATTTTAGCCGTTTAGACATTTATAAGAAACTGAAAAAAGCACAAATGTCAGGGCATTTCAAAACTTCTCCAGGCCCCAAAAATACCCTTAGACTCCAGAGGGTTAACCTGAGAACCTGAGGCTGCTGAGCAGAGTTTGGATGAATATGTAAATATATATTGCACGCCTTCCTCTCATTAACTACATAAACACAACAAAAACTGACCCCGGTGTAAAAGCAGCAATTAAGAACACATTTGATTACAGCGATGTGGATGTTAGCACGAACTCTGTGGTTCAGCACTTCAGTAAAGAAAAGTCCACCCACATGGAAATAACTTATATAAACATTTATGTTTTAATATAGGTTTGTATATAGGTTTTTAATATATGTGACATATATATGTTTTCCTATATTATATGGACATATATGTACATACATGTACATATATGTCCATATAATATAGGAAACGGGCCAATTTTATATCATCATCATCATTTCTCTTCATCCCCCATGGGACATAAGGCTTCAATGAGCACTCTCCATTGTATTCGGTCCCTGGCAGCATGTTGGGCCTCTCCCCATGACAGGTTCATCTGTTCCAGCTCTTGTGTCACAGTTCTGCGCCAGGTGGTTTTGGGTCTCCCTGGTTTTCTTTTACCAGGTGGTGTCCATCATCAGGGGGCGACTTTTGTGATACTGTCCTGCTCCATCCTTACAGGTGTCCTACCCATCTCAAGCGTCTTCATGTAATCTCCTTGGTGATACTCCAGCTTCCCGTTTTCTTGTACAATTCATTGTTGGAGATCTTATTAGGCCAAAAAATCTGGCATATTCATCGGACACATCCATTATGGAACACTTCCATTCTCCTCATGTCAGTTTTGATAACTGGCCAGCTCTCTGAACCGTACAGCAGAACAGACTTTACATTACATTTATATAGGATCATCTTCATTTTAAGGCTGTATTGTTTTGATCTCCATATAGAACGGAGTTGGGAGAAGGCACCCTGAGCCTTTCCCAGCCTTGCTTTAATATCTACACTGTTAAAAATCGCTGTAAAAAAACGGCCAAATTTCGACAGTAAAATACTGTTTTTCACTAAAACAGTGCATTCTGGGTAATATTCATCGTTTTCGAGAAGTAGCCTGCTGCTTTATATCGTAAATTAACAACGTTCAAATTCGACACTCAGCGGCTGTGTTTCAAATCACACCCTACTCCCTCATTCACTATTCCCTACATGAGTTTACTAATATAGTCCACCTGACAGAGAGAATGAACACTAGTGAGTGAATTCAGACACTGATCAACAGCTGCTGTTAATGAGTAGAATCACTGAAGAAAAAAAAACATAACAAGACAAACACATGAAATACAACTGACTTCAGCCACAGCCTTAGATGAAATCAACTGAAGATTTAAACGATCAACAAACAGCTTCACCAACTTCACTCATTACTAACCAGACTGACTTTATTTCTGTCAGATCAGAGAACAGAGATCAAAAGATCTTATTGAGAATTAAAGAGATTTAGATGATAATGTTACTGTTTCGTTTAGCGTCACCATTTTGGAGATCAGTGTTTGCTTTAGTTGGGCTCCTGACCATTGACTTTTACACTTTACATTTTGTTTTATTGCTGTATTTGTATCTTTATGATGCATCTATTACAGCAGTATTAATTTTGATAGTCAAGTGATTATGGTTGTTTCTAACAGGCATGATCTACTAGACTGGCTTAAAGTGTTGCTATAATAATCTAATATTAATTTGGTGTTGAAATATTTGAGTGAATGACACTTCAAGTTAGTAAGATTGAAAAGTAGTGTGATAACCAGTATTTATGGATTTAACGACTAGTTTTAGTTAAAAAGTATTTCGGGCAGCAGTCCCCACAACACTCAAAGAGAGAAATCAACAATCAGCATATGAATCTCAACAATGGTGACAATCAAAAGGTTCATGATGCAATGCATGCTGGGTACCAGCACAGGATAAAACTCATCCATGATTCCCAGCATGCATTGCGGCATGAATAAATTATGCCCCTGAATTGTTCACCTATTTTCTTGAATTCTTATGTGCTTATAATTTTGAATTTGTTTTAAGTTTTAGTAGCATGTGTTGTGATGTTCAGAGCTGATCTGTTCATTTATTTTGTGGATTGTCACCATTGTTGTGATTCATACGCTGATTCTTGATATTTCTGTCTAAATTTCAGCAAAGGTTTTTTATTTATTATGAGTGACATTTTCTTAACAGTCTTTCATAACTTATGGCTCAGCAGTGTTCCTTCTCATGCTGTAGTATCAATTATTAGATCAGAAATAATAGTATTTGTTCTTGTCAATCTATAAACAACAATATCAGATTTTTTTTCTTCTGTGTACTTTTGTTTCGCTATAACAGGTTCCAAAGGCGCATTGTTACAGCATGAAAAAAAAAAAACCTTAGTTGTTGAAAAGTCACGTTCAAGAGCCCAACTAAAGTAAACACTGATCTCCATCATGGTAGTGAAAAAAACACCTAAACCTATTTAACTCTCCATAAGTTCTTCTGTAGACATCTGACAGAAATAAAGTCAGTCTGGTTAGTAATGTGAATCTGGTGAAGCTGTTTTAGTAGTTGTTTAATCAGATCTTGAGAGATTTGATGTATTCTTTTATTCAGTTGATTTCATTTAAGGCTGTGGCTGAAGTCATTTGTAGTCCTTGTGTTTCTCTTTCCTTCAGTGATTCTGCAGGTGTTTATCACTAATGCTCAATCATCAATTAATAACAGAATTATCTCATTAACTTCACTGATTCAGTGTTACTCTAACACTCTGTAGTGTGCACACATTATAAGTGTTCATTTAAAACTGAGGATTTTCTTGTGGGGTTTAAAGGGTTAAATATTTAAGATGAAGAAAAAACAGAATGAAACATAATTTAACAGTAATAAACTGTAATTAATTTACAGGAAACAAACTGTAGAAAAACAGTTATTTACTGGCACCCCTGCTGCCAGTAAATAACTGTTTTTCTACTGTTTCTTGCCGTAAATTAATGGTTGCCAGCAAAAAAAAGTGTTTTTCTACAGTTTTTTTGCCGTCAAGTCAAGGAAAAACAGTAATATACTGTAAAATGTAAACGTCAGATTTACCAAATGAAAAATAAGTTAATTTAACTAAAATATTTGTGAACATCCATAGAAAAAAAATTAGGCAAAGTCATAAACTGATAATGAGAGTAAATACTGAACTCGACTGTATTAATGTGTGTTTGCACAAGAGAGATCGTTTAGTTTTATGTAGTTTTGTTGTTCACCATTGTGCTGGAGAGTAGAGCCGGTGCTTCAGTCAATGATGAGCCACAAATTCTGATTTTCTGCTGCTTTATATAAAGGCAGTAAATGTGGAGTCGCTGATACAGTGATGATCTCTGTGTTAAGTACTTCAGCACATACATGTGTAATACAGCTGACAATGAGCTGCAGTGATTTGAGTAAAAGTCATGTATTTAGTTACTTTATTACTGCACATTAAGTGTAAGAAATATTCCTTCTCAGTGGACTCAAATGAAATATGTTCATAGTACTAACATCGTAGGAATGCTAGTTTAAAAACTCGAACTGTTTGAAGCAGTGGGAGTGGAGTTAATTTCCATGGTAGAATTTACGGTAAAATACTGTTAAAAAATAAGAGTGGTAAATTAATGGTTAAGAGCTGTAAATTAACAGTACTTTACTGGCACCCCTGCTGCCAGAAAATTACTGTTATTTAACGGCAAAATTTTTTACAGTGTATAGATACCCCACTGTCCTTACTGATGAAACTGCCCAGATAGGTGAAATTTTCCACAAACTCAAGTGGTTCCTCAGTAACAAGGATGGGTGCTGTGGGAATGGAGTTGACATACATCACTTGTGTTTTGGAGGTGTTAATACTGAGCCCAAATTGTCTGTCAATTTTATATACCTATTATAAATAATGATTGATTAAGTGCAGTGTGTCCAATTCTAAGGCAAGATATTATGCTGTCTTCCTTTCTATTCCCCAAAATTCTCCTCTCATTTCCAACTGTTCTTTTCAATATTATATACAGGTACTGGTAATATAATTTAAATATCATCAAAAAGTTTATTTATTTTACAAATTCCATTTAAAAAGTGAAACTTGTGTATTACACAGAGACTGATATATTTCCAATGTTTATTTCTTTTAATTTTGATGTTTATAACTGATAACTAAGGAAAATCCCAAATTCAGTATCTCAGAAAATTTGAATATTGTGAAAAGGTTCAATATTGAAGACACCTGGTGCCACACTCTAATCAGCTAATTGACTCAAAACACCTGAAAAGTTTAAATGGTCTCTCAGTCTAGTTCTGTAGACTGCACAATCATGGGGAAGACTGCTGACCTGACAGTTGACCAAAAGATGACCATTGACACCTTGCACAAGAAGGACAAGACACAAAAGGTCATTGCAAAAGAGACTGGCTGTTCACAGAGCTCAGTGTCCAAGCACATTAATAGAGAGGTGAAGGGAAGGAAAAGATGTGGTAGAAAAAATTGTACAAGCAATAGGGATAACTGCACCCTGGAGTGAATTGTGAAACAAAAACCATTCAAAAATTTTGGGGAGATTCACAAAGAGTGGACTGCAGCTGGAGTCAGTGCTTCGAGAACCACTACACAGAGACATATGCAGGACATGGGTTTTAGCTGTCGCATTCCTTGTGTCAAGCTACTCTCGAACAACAGACAGCATCAGAAGTGTCTCGCTTCAAAAAGGACTGGACTGCTACTGAGTGGTCCAAAGTTATGTTCTCTGGTGAAAGTAAATTTAGCATTTCCTTCAGATATCAGGGTCCCAGAGTACGGAGGAAGAGATGAGAGGCACACAGTCCATGTTGCTTGAGGTCCAGTGTAAAGTTTCCACAGTCAGTGATGGTTTGCAGTGCCATGTCATCTGCTGGTGTTGGTCCACTGTGTTTTCTGAGGTCCAAAGTCAACACAGCCGTATACCAGGAAGTTTTAGAGCAATTCATGCGTCCTTGTGCTGACCAACTTTATGGAGATGCAGATTTCATTTTCCAACAGGACTTAACACCTGCACACAGTGCCAAAGCTACCAGTACCTGGTTTAAGGACCATGGTATCCCTGTTCTAACTCGCCTGATCTAACCCCATAGAAAATCTATGGGGTATTGGGAAAAGGAAGATGCAATATATCAGACCCAAGAATGCAGAAGAGCTGAAGGCCACTATCAGAGCAACCTGGGCTCATAACACCTGAGCAATGCCACAGACTGACCGACTCCATGCCACGCTGCATTGCTGCAGTAATTCAGCCAAAGGAGCCCCAACTAAGTATTGAGTGCTGTACATGCTCATACATTTCATTTTTTATACTTTTTAATTGGCCAAGATTTATAAAAATCCTTTCTTTGTATTCTTTGTTATATTCTTATTTACTGAAATTGGGATTTTCATAAGTTTGCAGTTATAATAATCATAATTAAAAGAAATAAACATTTGAAATATATCAGTCTGTGTGTAATGAATGAATATAATATACAAGTTTCACTTTTTTAATGGAATTAATGAAATCAACTTTTTGATGATATTCAAGTCAAGTCACCTTTATTTATATAGTGCTTTAAAATACATTGCGTCAAAACAACTGAACAACATTAATTAGGAAAACAGTGTGTCAATAATGCAAAATGACAGTTAAAGGCAGTTCATCACTGAATTCAGTGATGTCATCTCTGTTCAGTTCAAATAGTATCTGTGAATTTATTTGCAATCAAGTCTACAAAATCGCTGTAAAAGAAAGTGACCCCAACTAAGCAAGCCAGAGGCGACAGCAGCAAGGAACCGAAACTCCATCAGTGACAGAATGGAGAAAAAAACCTTGGGAAAAACCAGGCCAGAAGAAACCAGTAGTTCAATTCCAGGCTGCAGCAAAGTCAGATTGTGCAGAAGAATCATCTGTTTCCTGTGGTGTTGTCCTGGTGCTCCTCTGAGACAAGGTCTTTACAGGGGATCTGTATCTGGGGCTCTAGTTGTCCTGGTCTCCGCTGTCTTTCAGGGATGTAGAGGTCCTTTCTAGGTGCTGATCCACCATCTGGTCTGGATACGTACTGGATCCGGGCGACTGCAGTGACCCTCTGATCTGGACACAGACTGGATCTGGTGGCTACGGTGACCTCGGAATAAGAGAGAAACAGACTAATATTAGCATAGATGCCATTCTTCTAATGATGTAGCAAGTACATCGGGTGTTATGGGAAGTGTTCCCGGTTCCGGTTTACCTAATTAATGCAGCCTAAAAATCCTTTAACGGATTTGGATATTAAAAGCATATTAGTATGTTATGGGCAAGCCGGGTTAAAGAGATGGGTCTTTAATCTATATTTAAACTGCAAGAGTGTGTCTGCCACGCAAACAATGTTAGGTAGGTTATTCCAGAGTTTAGGCACAAAATAGGAAAAGGATCTGACGCCCGCAGTTGATTTTGATGGAATTGTTCCTCAGGGGGTCTATAGTGCACTATAGTCTGATGTGATACTGTAGCTGACAGCTGAATGGTTACAATTTTATCTCTAATAATATTGATTTTAGAAGTAAAGTAGTTCATAAAACCATTACTGCTGTGATGTTGGTAAATGTCAACACTTGTTAAAGCTTTATTTTTCGTTAATTTTGCCATTGTATTGAATAAATACCTGGGGTTATGTTTGTTTTCATCTAAAAGAGAAGAAAAGTAATCAGATCTAGCAGTTTGTAATGCTTTTCTGTAGGATACATTACTTTCCCGCCAAGCAATACGAAATACCTCTAGTTTTGTTTTCCTCCTGCTAATGAATTTGGAAGGAAGATAACTTAAAAAGTAGTATTTTGTGGTAGAAATGATGGTTCTTCCATACTTGTAACAAGAATTAGAATTTACAATTTTGGCTATATGAAGTTTGCACAAAACTAAATAAACAATGATCTGAGATATCATCACTTGGCTGAGTAATTTCAACACTATCAACATCAATTCCATGTGACAGTATTAAATCTAGAGTATGATTTCGACAATGAGTAGGCCCTGAAATGTGTTGTCTAAACCCAATATAGTTCAGAATGTCTATAAATGCTGATCCCAATGCATCTTTTTCATTATCAACATGGATATTAAAATCACCAACTATTAAAACTTTATCTGCAGCCAGAACTAACTCGGATGTAAAATCACCAAACTCTTTCATAAAGTCTGTATGGTGCCCTGGTAGCCTGTATACAGTAGCCAGTACAAACATAACAGGGGATTTATCATTAACATCTGTTTCCCTGGATAAAATCTTGGGGGGTAGACTCATTTAAAATAATGTAATCATCAGGTTTTAGACAGGTTTCTGTCAAACAGAGCACATCTAGATTATGATCAGTGATCATATTATTTACAAAAAGTGTTTTCATAGAAAGGGATCTGATATTCAATAAGCCAAGCTTTATAATTTGTTTATCCGTATTGCATATTTTCTTTATTTGTTGAACCTCAATTAAATTTTTCATCTTAACTTAGTTTTGACGTTTTTTATTTTTTTATTTTCTAGTTCGGGGAACAGACACAGTCTCTATAGTGTGATCACTAGGTGAAAGAGTCTCTATGTGCTGAGAATTAGCTGTCCCTTCCTGGTCAGGTCTGTCAGGGGGGCGGCTAAGGAGGAGAAGTTAGGGATGAAACAGCGGTAGTACCCTGCCAACCCCAAAAATGCTCGTACCTGGGTCTTTGTGCTGGGCTTCGGTGCAGACCATATCGCCTCGACCTTCTTCTCCTGTGGTCGGATGAGTCCCCTTCCGACTTGGAAGCCCAAGTGACACTTCAGGGGGTTGGCAGTGGGCCCAGCCCTACGTAGCTCCATCAGCACCCTCCGCAGAAGGTCCAGGTGGTCTTCCTAGTGCTCGGAGTGGATGACCACGTCGTCCAGGTATGCCGCGGCGTAGGCCTGGTGAGGCCGCAGCAAGATGTCCATCATGCGCTGGAACGTGGCTGGAGCCCCTTGTAGGCCAAATGGGAGGGTCTGGTACTGCCAGTGCCCACCGGGGGTACTGAAGGCGGACTTGGACTTGGCAGACTCCGATAGGGGGACTTGCCAGTATCCCTTAGTGGCGAGGGCCGCTAGCTGGTCTCTTGTCCCAATCCACTTTGTGAGCAGGTTGATGTGGTAGAGTTTGTCTGGTTTCCACCGCCCCGGCTGGCAGACTCAGTATGTGACGGGCCCGATTCTTTCAGCGACGGTGTATGGGCCCTGCCAGCCGGCCAGGAACTTGCAGGTGGAGTTGGGTTGGATAAGGACCATTACCACGGTCTCCAGGCTGAAATTCGCGCGTCTGGGCGGCCCGGTTGTAGTGCCGTTGCTGCGCTTGCTGTGCCCTGGCGAGGTGTCCCGCTGTTGGGAAGCATCCGCCAGTTCCACCACCTTGATGAGCTTGGTTATGGTGGTAGGGTTCCACATCCCTACTGCTTGCCGGTGAGTCCGGGGGAGGGCCCAGAGGAATCGGTCCACGACAACGCGCTCTACAACTTGGGCAGCCGTGGGCTCTTCAGTGAGCAGCCAATGCCGCGCGAGGCGAGACAGTTCAGCCGCCTGGGCTCGGGCTGGGAGGCAGAGTTTATAATCCCATTCTTGGAAGTGCTGGGCAGCCCAGACCGAGGAGAGCTCCAACCGGGACAGGATTTCCCTTTTCAGCTTGCCGTAATCCTTTGCCACTTCTGTCGGCAGGGCGAAGAAGGCCTGCTGAGCTTCACCGGTGAAGAGAGGGGCGACCAACCGCGCCCAGTCATTGCTCTCCCAGCCCTCCTAGGCGGCTGTGTTTTTCAAACATCTGGAGAAAGGCCTCTATATCGTCATCAGCGGTCATCTTGGGCAGTAGCTGGGACACTTTCGCGGGTCGGGCAGTGGAATGCGTTGAGCGGGTGCCACCCGGGTCTACATTTCTCGAATCATCCTTGAGATTTGCAAAACAGTAAGTGCCTTCTCAAAACAACTCGTACAAAGAGAAAAACCATGGATTACCTGCAAAAGCCAATCTCTTGCTCAAAATCCTTAGTTCGTCTCTCAAAAATAAATATCTGTGTCAATGAACATTTCAGTGCCATCAGAAGTCCTTGTGTCATAGTTTACGGATGAGACAGTCAGATTGCTTAGTCATGTTGTCAATATAACAGTGTACTCTGGAGGGATGTTCTGATGTAGAGTAGTGCCTGTTGGTGTTGAGTAGTGCCTGTTGGTGTCGCTGTTGGACAGTGTTTTCTCTACTTCCTGTTGGCCTTCTGTAGCTAATCATAGCTCCGTGTAGCTGTTTTTATTTTATTTATTTTTTTCTCTATAATCTTTCTTACTATCACTGTCTGTTTGTTTGTTTTTTAAATTGTAAAATATAACTTAATTCACACCATATTTCTGATATTACCGATCAATCTTATCAGATTAACTTTGACCTTCGCTCTTCCGTGACTGCAGCACACTTGCAAAGCGTTAGCACTCGTTAGCTTGTCATTAGCGTTTTCTTTTCTCCTCTCCTCTCCTCTCTCACGCTGCAGTTTTCCACAAGTTCATCAAACAACCGCAGTAAGAATATTTCATCAAGCACGGTGAGTAATGGCTTCTCCTGCTATTGTTATTTGCACCTCTTGCCACATGTACAGTTTATCTATCTCTGTTGCTGATGAGTGATTCACATGTGATAAATGCAGGGAAATAGTTAGGCTGACAGAGAAGATTTCAGAATTAGAGACATGCATCCAAACTTTAATTGAGGACAGTAAGAATGTTAGGGCTCTAGATACGGCTTTGGATGCGTCTAGCTCAGGGACTCCTGTACATTGTCCGGTTCCAGCAGAGCCCCTGCAGCAGGGCAACTGGGTGACGGTGAGGCAGCGTAGTCATGGGTCAAAACACCGCTCTTCTGTTCCGATCAAAACATTAAACAGGTTCTCCCCACTCAGTGATGCACCCACTGAGAAACCTGATGAAAGTGCTCTAGTTATTGGCGATTCTATTGTACGGAACGTGAATATAGAGACACCAGCCACCATAGTCAAATGTTTACCGGGAGCCAGAGAGCCTGACATCTTGGCAAATTTAAAAGTGCTGGCTAATGCTAAGCGTAAATACAGTAAGATTGTTATTCATGCCGGCGCTAATGATGTTCGACTTCGCCAGTCGGAGATCACTAAAAATAACTTTAAAGAGGTGTGTGAACTTGCAAGCATGATGTCAGACACTGTTATATGCTCTGGTCCCCTCCCTGCTTACCGTGGTGATGAGATGCATAGCAGATTGTCATCACTCAATGGCTGGATGTCTAAGTGGTGCCCACAGAATAATAGACAATAATAGACAATAATAGGTTTCATAGACAATTGGACAAGCTTTTGGGGCAGACCTGACCTGTTTAAAAGAGATGGTCTTCATCCCTCCTGGGGTGGTGCTGCTCTTCTGTCTAGAAATATGGCACATAGTCTTAGTGTTTATACTTGACTAACTGGGGCCCAGGTCAGGAAGCAGACAGACTGGCTAAACCAACCGTCTGCTAGCTGCCTCCCGTCACAGAGGTCAGTTAATTCTCAGCACATAGAGACTCTTTCACCTAGATATTACACTATAGAGACTGTGTCTGTTCCCCGAACTAGAAAATACAAAAAACGTCCAAACCAAGTTAAGGTTAACAATTTAATTGAGGTTCAACAAATAAAAAACAAATGCAATATGGATAAAAAAATGATAAAGATTGGCTTATTGAATATCAGATCCATTTCTACGAAAACACTTTTTGTAAATAATATGATAACTGATCATAATATAGATGTGCTCTGTTTGACAGAAACTTGGCTAAAACCTGATGATTACATTATTTTAAATGAGTCCACCCCCCAAGATTATTGTTATAAACACGAGCCGTGTCTAAAAGGCAAAGGGGGAGGAGTTGCTTCAATTTATAACAACGTTTTCAGGATTTCTCAGAGGGCAGGCTTCAAGTATAACTCGTTTGAAGTAATGGTGCTTCATATAACATTATCCAGAGAAACCAATGTTAATGATAAATCCCCTGTTATGTTTGTACTGGCTACTGTATACAGGCCACCAGGGCATCATACAGACTTTATTAAAGAGTTTGGTGATTTTACATCCGAGTTAGTTCTGGCTGCAGATAAAGTCTTAATAGTTGGTGATTTTAATATCCATGTCGATAATGAAAAAGATGCATTGGGATCAGCATTTATAGACATTCTGAACTCTATTGGTGTTAGACAACATATTTCAGGACCTACTCATTGTCGAAATCATACTCTAGATTTAATACTGTCACATGGAATTGATGTTGATAGTGTTGAAATTATTCAGCCAAGTGATGATATCTCAGATCATTATTTAGTTCTGTGTAAACTTCATATAGCCAAAATTGTAAATTCTACTTCTTGTTACAAGTATCGAAGAACCATCACTTCTACCACAAAAGACTGCTTTTTAAGTTATCTCCCTGATGTATCCGAATTCCTTAGCATATCCAAAACCTCAGAACAACTTGATGATGTAACAGAAACTATGGACTCTCTCTTTTCTAGCACTTTAAATACAGTTGCTCCTTTACGCTTAAGAAAGGTTAAGGAAAACAGTTTGACACCATGGTATAATGAGCATACTCGCACCCTAAAGAGAGCAGTCCGAAAAATGGAGCGCAGCTGGAGGAAAACAAAACTAGAGGTATTTCGTATTGCTTGGCGGGAAAGTAGCATATCCTATAGAAAAGCATTAAAAACTGCTAGATCTGATTACTTTTCTTCTCTTTTAGAAGAAAACAAACATAACCCCAGGTATTTATTCAATACAGTGGCTAAATTAACGAAAAATAAAGCCTCAACAAGTGTTGACATTTCCCAACACCACAACAGTAATGACTTTATGAACTACTTTACTTCTAAAATTGATACTATTAGAGATAAAATTGCAACCATTCAGCCGTCAGCTACAGTATCACATCAGACAGTGCACTATAGACCCCCTGAGGAACAGTTCCACTCATTCTCTACTATAGGAGAGGAAGAATTATATAAACTTGTTAAATCATCTAAACCAACAACATGTATGTTAGACCCTATACCATCTAAGCTCTTAAAAGAGGTGCTTCCAGAAGTCATAGGTCCTCTTCTGACTATTATTAATTCCTCATTGTCATTAGGATATGTCCCCAAAACCTTCAAACTGGCTGTTATTAAGCCTCTTATAAAAAAGCCACAACTTGACCCCAGAGAACTTGTTAATTATAGACCAATCTCGAATCTCCCTTTTCTGTCCAAGATACTAGAAAAGGTGGTATCCTCACAATTATATTCCTTCTTAGAGAATAATGGTATATGTGTGGATTTCCAGTCAGGATTTAGACCGTATCATAGTACTGAGACTGCTCTCCTTAGAGTTACAAATGATCTGCTCTTATCATCTGATCGTGGGTGTATCTCTCTATTAGTTTTATTGGATCTTAGTGATGCGTTTGACACAATTGACCACAACATTCTTTTGCATAGACTTGAACACTTTGTTGGCATCAGTGGAAGTGCATTAGCATGGTTTAAATTGTACTTATATGACCGCCATCATTTCGTAGCAGTGAATGAAGATGTATCATATCGATCACAAGTGCAGTATGGAGTACCTCAAGGCTCAGTACTAGGGCCGCTACTCTTCACGATTTATATGTTACCCTTGGGAGATATCATCAGGAAACATGGTGTTAGCTTTCACTGTTATGCTGACGATACGCAGCTCTATATTTCCTCGCAGCCTGGTGAAACACACCAATTTGAAAAACTAATGGAATGCATAGTCGATATAAAAAATTGGATGACGAGTAATTTCTTACTGCTAAATTCAGAAAAAACAGAGGTGTTAATCATAGGGCCTAAAAACTCTGCTTGTAATAACCTAGAACACTGTCTAAGACTTGATGGTTGCTCTGTCAATTCTTCGTCATCAGTTAGGAACCTAGGTGTGCTACTTGATCGCAATCTTTCCTTAGAAAGCCACGTTTCTAGCATTTGTAAAACTGCATTTTTCCATCTCAAAAATATATCTAAATTACGGCCTATGCTCTCAATGTCAAATGCAGAAATGTTAATCCATGCATTTATGACTTCAAGGTTAGACTATTGTAATGCTCTATTGGGTGGTTGTTCTGCACGCTTGGTAAACAAACTACAGCTAGTCCAAAATGCAGCAGCAAGAGTTCTTACTAGAACCAGGAAGTATGACCATATTAGCCCGGTCCTGTCCACACTGCACTGGCTCCCTATCAAACATCGTATAGATTTTAAAATATTGCTTATTACTTATAAAGCCCTGAATGGTTTAGCACCTCAGTATTTGAATGAGCTCCTTTTACATTATACTCCTCTACGTCTGCTACGTTCTCAAAACTCAGGCAATTTGATAATACCTAGAATATCAAAATCAAATGCGGGCGGCAGATCCTTTTCCTATTTGGCTCCTAAACTCTGGAATAACCTACCTAACATTGTTCGGGAGGCAGACACACTCTTGCAGTTTAAATCTAGATTAAACACCCATCTCTTTAACCTGGCATACACATAACATACTAATATGCTTTTAATATCCAAATCCGTTAAAGGATTTTTAGGCAATTAGGTAAACCGGAACCGGAAACACTTCACATAACACCGTACTTTCTACATCATTAGAAGAATGGCATCTACGCTAATATTTTTCTGTTTCTCTCTTGTTCCGAGGTCACCGTAGCCACGAGATCCAGTCTGTGTCCAGATCAGAGGGTCACTGCAGTCACCCGGATCCAGTATGTATCCAGACCAGATGGTGGATCAGCACCTAGAAAGGACCTCTACTGCCCTGAAAGACAGCGGAGACCAGGACAACTAGAGCCCCAGATACAGATCCCCTGTAAAGACCTTGTCTCAGAGGAGCACCAGGACAAGACCACAGGAAACAGATGATTCTTCTGCACAATCTGACTTTGCTGCAGTCTGGAATTGAACTATTGGTTTCGTCTGGTCAGAGGAGAACTGACCCCCAACTGAGCCTGGTTTCTCCCAAGGTTTTTTTCTCCATCCTGTCACCGATGGAGTTTCGGTTCCTTGCCGCTGTCGCCTCTGGCTTGCTTAGTTGGGGTCACTTCATCTACAACGATATCATTGACTTGATTGCAAATAAAAACAGACACTATTTCAACTGAACAGAGATGACATCACTGAATTCAATGATGAACTGCCTTTAACTATCATTTTGCATTATTGAGACACTGTTTTCCAAATGAATGTTGTTCAGTGCTTTGACGCAATGTATTTTGTTTAAAGCACTATATAAATAAAGGTGATTGTGATTATGTAAACTATGGCAACATTTTGGCTGACAGTTACTGTATTGAACAGTATGCCATATGCTTCTGTATGCCATATAATCATTTGAAAAGAACACATTTACACATGACTGTATGTGGGATATTGACTGAAAGAGACTGGATTGAATTCCCAGTTACTGTTACTAGTGGTCTGGCCAAAAAAAAAAAAAAAAAAAAACCTTTACAGTGTCATTGTGATAAAGAAAAGGAAAAAGAAATATGGGCACAAAGATAAAATAAGTCAATTTTCAGAATTTGTAACTCTGTTGTCCTCTGTCTATACAGTATAAGCTTTCCAACTGAAGAGAGATGAACCTTTGAGCTATTTCAGAGAAATGGTTTATCGTTGGTTTATCATCTACATTCTCTTCATTAGTCAAGATTCACTTGCACAATTCATGCCAAATTGACAAAGAGTCTAATAATAATTTGTAAAAAAATTAATAAAAAGTGTGCTTGGCAGTTTATGAAAACTAGATTAAACATTTTGCATTTAATGGCTTATACGATGAACTAAAGACTAGATGTTTTGAGGGTTAAGACTTTTGCACAGAAAACTATATAATACTTTTTGAGCAACATGACATTAGCAACTGATAATGTAGGAAACCGCAGATAAATGTGTGTAATCAATTGCATGAATGTACAAAAGCAATCGCAACTTGTTCAAATGTACAAGAAACTGGTTTTATGATGTGTATAAATGACTAGATGATGTGGAGTTTGTACAAGTAGTTTTGAGAATTTCATTTCTGATTTGAGAAATGCACCAAAGTGACTGAGAAAAACTGTAACATATAAATCAGCTAAATCTAGAGCAAGTCAACAGTTTATTACTTTTTATCTATTTATTTATTTCAAAAGTACAGTAAATTGAAAAAAACAAAAAAAACAAAAAAAAAAACAAAAAAAAAAACAGAGTACTTACTGAGAAATCTTACAGTAATAATGTCATGATAGGTCAAATAAGTCTTCAATGTGGCCTGGATGTGTAACCTAAACTTAATAATATAATCATGAGCTCACTGTGTTATATTTATGATTTGTCCATATATGAACATGCTGTTTATAACTTTGAGAGTCATTTATGGCCATGAAATAAGATTCGTATGTGCAGTGATCACAGGTTTAATTGCCCAAAGACGTCTGCCAGATATATGTATATATAATTTTTTTTCATTTGCAAGGACTGTCACAGTCCATCTTTGGTAATTAAAGACGAAATAATATGGATGCTAAATATCCAAAAACAAATAGTTATTTATATGATAGTTGCCTGAAACATAGGTTGTATATTACCTTTAATCAAAAGTAAAAACTTTTAGTCATAGGTTAGTCTTGCTTTCACCTCTAAAAGCATATAGTGGTGACAGCTGACTGCTTCTTCACATCTGAACCAAGTTCCTCCTCTTTGCCAAGATTGAAATAAGATACAACATTGAAATAAGAGCTCAGTGACATTAATAAAAAAATTAAAATTAAACATTGTAAACAAGCACTCAGCAAGAAAGACTACATTAAAAAGAAGATACACAACATAAGAAAAACCTTAACTGTTAAACTTATATACCATATAAGTGTATTATCCAAATGTCTATGATTAATATGTTATTTCTTTAAAATGTAAACATATAAACACCATGAATTTAAGTATAGAAAGGCTGTTGATTTGATCTAAAACACGATAATAAGTAAAATATCACATGCTCCAGCAAACCAACAAAACAATTAAATGACAACATGTTGCTATTTTCCATCAGGACTGAGATGCATCATCATAAACCATGTAGAATAACATTACCAAATCCAGCTGGACAGTTCAGCTGAGTCTTCAGTAAAGATACTATATAAATGACAACCTCTGATTGCAGCACAGTTGCCCATCAAAACTGGTGAGTCACTATCTATCTATCTATCTATCTATCTATCTATCTATCTATCTATCTATCTATCTATCTATCTATCTATCTATCTATCTATCTATCAGTATTTAGTATATAGTCATCTATAAATTGTATTTTTCAGAATCCATAACTGGACGGCTTCGATTTCTATCTGCGCATAATACTCAAGGTAAAGAACTTCCCAACTGATGGTGACAATATTATATGTTTGGATGTTTCACTGATTGAAATGTATTAGGAGAGTTAGAGTTAAAAGTTAGACAATGACAATCAAAAAGTGAATCTAATGAAGTTTATCATCATGGTGATGTCAGTTGTACTCTACAGTGAAGTACAGTCATGGGAGATGGTGAAATGGAGTGTTTCGGCCCGGCGGCCATTTACCTCCGGAAGCCAGAAAGAGAGCGACTCGAGGCTCAGACCATCCCCTTCGATGCCAAAACAGCATTCTTCGTGACAGATGCTGCAGAGATGTACTTGAAAAGTACTCTTATTAGTATAGAGGGTGGCAAAGCTACTGTCAAAACTCACTGTGGGAAAGTAAGTATCATAGATTTAACAAACAAAAACTATTTCATGTGACTGTGCTTGAGTGTTCAGAGGTTAAAGTTTATCACTTTAATAGTGTAGAAATGTGTGTACAAAAAGTCTAAACAATGTTCATTACAGACTGTCACAGTAAAAGAAGATGAAATCTTCCCAATGAATCCTCCCAAGTTTGACAAAATGGAGGACATGGCCATGATGACCCACCTCAATGAGCCTTCTGTGCTGTTTAACCTCAAAGAGCGTTATGCAGCATGGATGATCTATGTAAGTTAATCATAATTTATTCCTGGAATAGGGCAACAACATTGTAAAACTGGACGATCTCCATTTCAGACCTACTCAGGCTTGTTCTGTGCCACTGTCAATCCATACAAATGGCTCCCAGTGTACGACGCAGTTGTTGTGGCTGGATACAGAGGCAAAAAGAGGATTGAAGCCCCACCTCACATCTTCTCCATCTCTGACAACGCCTACCAGTTCATGCTCACTGGTGAGTGGATTGCAGCAGTCTCAACAAATGACAGTTAAAAATACAATGAAAAAAATACACTTTATAATAACTAATGTGAATTATTAGTGTATTATTTATTGTCTATAAATTGCTGTTTTGATGAGTTTATAGAAAGCTAAATTAACTCAATGCTCCATAAACAATAATATGTATCTTGTATCTTCTATATGTACTTATATGAATAAATAATTGAAATCTTAACTTTAGGATATAGCCTATTAATCTAAAAATGTAAACGTAAACATAAAAAAATAAAAAAAGAGGGGGGGGGGCTTCCTTCACAAACACTTTATAGCTTCAAGTTACTACAGAGTGCTACCTATTTTATATATCCTTTTACAGTTTTTCTCAGTCACTTTGGCGCATTTCTCAAATCAGAAATGAAATTCTCAAAACTACTTGTACAAACTCCACATCATCTAGTCATTTATACACATCATAAAACCAGTTTCTTGTACGTTTGAACAAGTTGCGATTGCTTTTGTACATTCATGCAATTGATTACACACATTTATCTGCGGTTTCCTACATTATCAGTTGCTAATGTCATGTTGCTCAAAAAGTATTATATAGTTTTCTGTGCAAAAGTCTTACCCCTCAAAACATCTAGTCTTTAGTTCATCGTATAAGCCATTAAATGCAAAATGGTTAATCTAGTTGTCATAAACTGCCAAGCACACTTTTTATTTATTTTTTTACACATTATTATTAGACTCTTTGTCAATTTGGCATGAATTGTGCATATGAATCTTGACTAATGAAGAGAATGTAGATGATAAACCAACGATAAACCATTTGTCTGAAATAGCTCAAAGGTTCATCTCTCTTCAGTTGGAAAGCTTATACTGTATAGACAGAGGACAACAGAGTTACAAATTCTGAAAATTGACTTATTTTCATCTTTGTGCCCATATTTCTTTTTCCTTTTCTATATCATAATGGCACTGTAAAATATTTTTTCATTATTATTATTATTTTTTGGTCAGACCACTAGTAAAAGTGTTACTGGGAATTCAATCCAGTCTCTTTCAGTCAATATCCCACATACAGTCATGTGTAAATGTGTACTTTTGTAATGATTATATGGCATACAGAAGCATATGGCATACTGTTCAATACAGTAACTGTCAGCCAAAATGTTGCCATAGTTTACATCAGAACATCCCTCCAGAGTACACTGTTATATTGACATCATGACTAAGCAATCTGTCTCATCCGTAAACTATGACACAAGGACTTCTGATGGCACTAACATGTTCATTGACACAGATATTTATTTCTGAGAGACGAACTAAGGATTTTGAGCAAGAGATTGGCTTTTGCAGGTAATCCATGGTGTTTTTCTCTTTGTACGAGTTGTTTTGAGAAATGCACTTACTGTTTTGCAAATCTCAAGAATGATTCGAGAAATGTACCAAAGCGACTTATAAAAACGGTAATATTTTATGGTTTAATTTCAGATCGTGAGAACCAGTCTGTCCTGATTACGTGAGTAAATATTCTTCTGCTGACACAACCTGAAGCTTTTCAATTTTTAATTGTAAATCAGTAAAAGATCTAGGACTAAATGATGATCTCATATAAATCTCCAGTGGAGAATCTGGTGCAGGAAAGACTGTGAACACAAAACGTGTCATTCAGTACTTTGCAACTGTTGCGATGGCTGGTCCAAAGAAGACAGACTCTGGCCCTGGAAAAATGCAGGTTAGTGAATATCTGTTCTAGACAATGTTATGCATGACATGACGTGTTTTTGATTCACCTCCTTACTCTCCACTGTGCTACAATTACATCTAGGGATCTCTGGAGGACCAGATCATTGCAGCCAACCCTCTGCTGGAGGCTTATGGTAACGCCAAGACTATAAGGAATGACAACTCCTCTCGTTTTGTAAGTTGCACCTATGAATCATCATTTATAACATCATACATTTTCAATCATCAACAGCTGAGCTTTTATCAACGATTTCAATCTAGGGTAAATTTATCAGGATTCACTTTTCGGGCACTGGTAAACTGGCAAAAGCAGATATTGAAACTTGTAAGTCAACACAGCTTTCAGCCAAACATTTTATTTGGAGTACAAGATGTGGGTTAATCAATTGAACACAACGTATTTTTTCCCCATTTTTTTCTTGGAAAGATCTGCTAGAAAAGTCAAGGGTAACATTCCAGCTGTCGGCTGAAAGGAGTTATCACATCTTCTACCAGCTCATGACTGGACACAAGCCAGAGCTGCTCGGTGAGAAATCTACAGGATTGTGTTTCCACTTATTTCTATGTTTGAGAGCACTGGCAACATACTGCACTTCAATTCTTTACAGAGGCCCTGCTCATCACCACCAACCCTTACGACTATCCAATGATCAGCCAGGGTGAAATCACTGTCAAGAGCATCGATGATGTGGAGGAGTTCATTGCCACAGATGTATGTGGACAGCTGAAATAATATTATTATTAGTAGTATTTTTAGATTTTATGCAAAATTTCTGAGCAAACATCAGAAAAACACCAGCTTGAACTGAATACTGCATGACAGTATAAAATACACCAATAAACAATATGATTTATTTGGTCTTTGTAAAAACAGACTGCCATTGACATTCTTGGCTTCACTGCTGATGAGAAGATAAGCATCTACAAGCTGACAGGTGCTGTGATGCATCATGGGGCCATGAAGTTCAAACAGAAGCAGAGAGAGGAGCAGGCCGAACCTGACGGCAATGAGGGTAAGATCAAATTATAGCACAACTGAACATATAAACATTCACTTAATTAGCAACAATAATGCATAGAAATCTGCTTCCTTAGCGGCTGATAAAATCGCCTACCTCATGGGCATCAACTCCGCTGACATGCTGAAAGCTCTGTGTTACCCCAGAGTGAAGGTCGGGAATGAGATGGTGACCAAAGGCCAGACAGTACCACAGGTGAAGACTTCATCGACACATTTAACTTGTGGATACAGTGAGAAATGTCTCAGACATAGTCATCGTGAGAAGTAAGGGTACTAATATAATCGACACTGACCTTTGAATTTCTCAGGTGAACAATGCAGTCTCTGCACTCTGCAAGTCTGTCTATGAGAAAATGTTCTTGTGGATGGTCGTCCGTATCAATGAGATGTTGAACACGACGAATCCTAGAGAGTACTACATCGGTGTGCTGGACATCGCTGGATTTGAGATCTTTGATGTGAGTGTCAGTCATTAATGTCTCTAAAAGAATCAAGACATAAAAGACAACAGTCAGTTGCAATAACTGCATCTGTTGAATTATCAGTATAACAGCTTGGAGCAGCTTTGCATCAACTTCACAAATGAGAAACTGCAACAGTTCTTCAACCACACCATGTTTGTTCTGGAGCAAGAGGAGTACAAGAAAGAAGGCATTGAATGGGCGTTCATTGACTTTGGTATGGACTTGGCTGCATGCATTGAGCTCATTGAGAAGGTAAGAGGATATTCATTAAATAAAAATAACTATTCTCACTGTGCCTGTACTTGAGTGTGAATATTTCTTCAACAGCCAATGGGAATCTTCTCCATCCTCGAAGAGGAGTGCATGTTCCCAAAGGCTACAGACACAAGCTTCAAAAACAAGCTGCATGACCAGCATTTGGGCAAATGTGCAGCTTTCCAGAAGCCCAAGCCTGCCAAAGGGAAGGCAGAGGCCCACTTCTCTCTGGTGCACTACGCCGGCACTGTGGACTACAACATTAGTGGCTGGCTGGAAAAGAACAAGGATCCACTGAACGACTCTGTCGTGCAACTTTACCAGAAGTCAGCACTCAAAGTGCTGGCCTTGCTGTATGTCGCTGTGCCAGAAGGTACAAACATCTGCATTTCCTCAATTCCTTTGTGTTTTAATTATGTACCTGCTTACACAAAAAAGAAAACAAGAATGAGATCATCAGAGCACAACAAACTTGTGACCACAGATTTTGTAGTTTCACATTATGAAGTATATCTATTCAGGAGAACAGTTAGATTCAACAATAGACAGCAACACAAAAAAAAAAAAAAAAAATTATGTCATTGATGTACATCAGATACAGCTGGAAAGAAAGGAGGCAAGAAGAAGGGTGGTTCCTTCCAGACGGTGTCTGCAGTTTTTAGGGTAAACAGATTCTCTCTCTTATTGAAGTTTGTGAATTTTTCAACATTACAGATTAGATTAATCACAAATATTTCCACAGGAGAACTTGGGTAAGCTGATGACTAACCTGAGGAGCACTCACCCTCACTTTGTGCGCTGCTTGATTCCTAATGAATCCAAGACTCCAGGTAATCTTGATACTTGAAGGATCAAGTACATCACATTTTTGAAAAAAAAAAAGAAATGTCTGGAACCTTAAGAACATTTGCATTTCAGGTCTGATGGAGAACTTCCTGGTTATCCACCAGCTCAGGTGTAATGGTGTGCTGGAGGGCATCAGAATCTGCACGAAGGGTTTCCCCAGCAGAATCCACTACGGTGACTTCAAGCAGAGGTACAGACATCTTTTTGCAACTTCTTACTTAGAGTTGATGTATCACCTAATCTTAACTTCCTTACATATTTCACAAGAATAATACTTTCCCCTAAATGTCCCCTAGATACAAAGTATTAAATGCAAGCGTCATCCCTGAGGGACATTTCATTGACAACAAAAAGGCTACAGAGAAACTCTTGGGCTCTATTGATGTTGACCACACCCAATACAAATTTGGACACACCAAGGTGAGCTGTTCAGCAAAAACACCATGTGGACAAAACTATTTAGACGCTTTCCTACCCATTTTTTACTCTGCTACAACACAATGACATTGTAGAGAATTCAGTCCTTCCAATTGTCCTGCAGCAGTATGTGGAAGGAAGGCCTGACGCTTTTTAACAGGCGTTCAATCTAGACTTTGTGTCAGTCAAGTTATTCCACACCAGATTACACAAAGCATTTCTATATGGATCCCACTTTGTGTACCGGACACTGTCAGGCCTCCTCAAACTATTTCATCAAAAAAAGAAAGGACAGAATTCTCTCAAATGTCATTCTAATGCAATTCTATACTTCAACACTATACCAGTAATATATTACAAATGTTCTTGTAGGTGTTCTTTAAAGCTGGTCTGTTGGGTACTCTTGAGGAGATGAGAGATGAAAAACTATCAAGTCTGGTTACCATGACTCAGGCTTTGGCCCGAGGATATGTCATGAGGAAGGAGTTTGTCAAAATGATGGAGAGGAGGTACAAATTACAATAATGTTTGCAACACAACTGTTTAATAGCACAGTGTGATAAAAGCTGATTTACTGACTACAATTTACACAGGGAGGCAATTTATTCCATCCAATACAACATCCGCTCATTTATGAATGTTAAACATTGGCCATGGATGAAGGTGTACTTCAAGATCAAGCCTCTTCTGAAGACTGCAGAGAGTGAAAAAGAAATGGCATCAATGAAGGAGAACTTTGATAAAATGAAAGAAGATTTAACAAAGGCATTAGCTAAAAAGAAGGAGCTTGAGGAGAAAATGGTGTCACTTGTTCAGGAGAAAAACGATCTTCTAATGCAAGTAACTTCTGTGAGTATTTCAGCCCTTATTTATCCTAGTATGGATCGTACAGCTTTGAACATAAGTAGGGGTGCACCAATATGAATATGTTGGCCAATACCGATTATTCTTTAAATATGAAAGGCGATAACAGATGTGTTGGCCAATAAATCTACATCCACATTTTACAGAATTTTTGAGAACTTCATTACCAAAAAGTCTAAAAGATTACTTTTATTATTAAATAAATATTAGAATTAATTTGATTCTGAAAAATTTCATAGCGCATCACCGCATAATTGGCATGCTGTGACTCACAGCCTGTGAGAAAAAAAAAAAAAATAGGCTATTCATGGTTTAAAACAGAAGTAGCCTATATACAATATTGCAATGCACCCGTGCTACAACCCGAATAGTCAGATGTGTTGTGGACACGCTCTTGGCTCTTCCTGTAACAATGTGCTGAAACACGGCCAATAAACCCAAGTAATTTACTAATTTTTTTTATTACGGTAATATTCTCTTTATAATATTTTGTTTATGACATTCCCAATTATTGTGTGCCAAGCTTGAGAGCTGAATGAAAAACGGTAAACTGAGATGCTGCTAGCTTATTTAACTCAAGGAAATGCATCATATATTAAGATATTTATGCAACATAAATATATTACAACTTATATATGTACAAAAAGATGCAACTGCACACGTGAACTCTAACTAATTTATGTGCTAATCAGAATGTGTAACTTCTGTTGCGGATGCACTCTCGGCTCTTCCTGCAACAAAGCGCTGAAACATGGAAACCAAGGAGATCATATATATCAAACATGGATACATGGAAACATCAAACATGGAAACATATATATATATCTCATTCATAGTTATTAATGTTGTAAACTGCTGTTTGAACTGAGTGCGCTGAGCTAAAGATGATCACCAGCAAACTGAAGTGCTTTATTAACCCTCTATATAGCTTAACCACACCCATCCTATAAGAGAAAAATCTGATTTATATGCATAAAATAAACACAATATTACAATGTACAATTGCACAAAAGACTGTAAATTCACAAGCGAACTTAACTGTGCTATTCATGTGTGGATCCATTGTGAATGTGCTCTTCCCTTAACAATACACTAAATGAAAAAATATTCTGTTACCTTATTTTATGATCTCATTATAATATGATAGACTTGCCCTGCACATGTTGCAATTCACTGTATTTTCCTTTTCTAAGTGAATCATATAATATTTCAAGCAATTAAAAACCATGGTGAACAGTGCACATCTGTCTTTGCAGGAAATAATGCATTATTTATTGGCTCTAAGATATTGGTCAAATTCTCTTATCGGTTCAATAGCAATAAGAGAAAGATTACAATTTATCAGCCAATACCGATATGGTAGTGATATATTGTGCATCCCTATATCCCTATATCTAACTATATCCATGTCAACGAACAGGAATCTGAAAACCTCTCTGATGCTGAGGAGAGATGTGAAGGGCTCATCAAAAGCAAGATCCAGCTCGAGGGCAAACTCAAAGAGACAACCGAGAGACTGGAGGATGAGGAGGAAATCAATGCTGAACTGACTGCCAAGAAGAGAAAACTGGAGGACGAATGCTCCGAGCTGAAAAAAGACATAGATGACCTGGAGCTCACCTTGGCAAAAGTGGAGAAGGAGAAACATGCAACAGAGAATAAAGTCAGTATTTATTTATATATATATATACACACACACAGCATATATGAAGATATTGGTTCCAAAACCCAATAAACGCAATTTAAAAAAAAAAAATGTTTCCACCAAAATCAGTTTTTTATCTGGTCGGTGTTGAAAAAATTATTTTTTATATTATGCAAAATGTAGTTATTAGGTCATAAATTAGTTCTTAGGTCATGTTTTCTCCCTTTTTTTCCAAAATGCTACCATCCCCAGTCTCTTCAGAGATTGGGGACCATTCCATGCACTCTAGACAGTAATAGCGGTGCTCTGAATACTGCCTGGCATCCTAGTTTTCTTCATCTACTTTGTGATCAACAAACAAGGGCTGCACTGTAAATCACATGTGATTGTCATACACATCTTGTCAGATGGAGTGGCATTTACACAGACCTGTAGATCACAGACAATCTACACAATATCTAGTTCATTAGAGGAATCTCATTCGATTATGAATGCACTATTGCGTTGCTTGTCAGTGTACGTCTTTTTCTATTAATGCAATTTATGTTTTTGTTAATACAGCTTATAGCAATAGTCACCTAAATGAATGTTACGTGGCAAAGATGAATTCACTTTTTTAGCTGAATGTAAGGGAAATGTTATTTTGGAATTTCTGTGGTCTAATGTGATATTGCTGTTCATATTCTTGTTCATGAAGAAATTTTATTTTATTGTTGTAATTAATTTATAGCAAACAAGATGACCTGTTGAATTCAATTTGGGAGTGATGATTGATGAATCTATTTTTAGTCCAGTGCCTGTGTATAAGATTAGTATTGATCAAATTCAGAGGCTGTTATATGTGGATCAGCTTAAAATGTTGAGTGAATAACTTACATATTGATTCAAAGGATTTGTTGCATTTTAAAACACACACAAAAATACATATATATAATAAATATTTAAAAATCAAAATCTGGATTTAAATTTGTAATGTTATTATCAACTAAAGATGCTTTATGAAAGTTTGAAACAGAAAATAGTGGTTTTCATCTTGCCACTTTCTTGGTAAACAAAACACATTTTTACTCAAATTAATCAAAATGGATTTATAGCATTTTGGAACCAAACTCTTCATATACACTGCAGATTGTGATTCAGGCTCTTGGTAATGAAACCAGTAATCAATGTTTCCATTTAGGTGAAAAACCTGACAGAGGAGATGGCCTCTCAAGACGAGAGCATCGCCAAGCTGACCAAAGAGAAGAAAGCCCTCCAAGAGGCACACCAGCAGACTCTTGATGACCTTCAGGCAGAGGAAGACAAAGTCAACACTCTGACTAAAGCTAAGACAAAGCTTGAGCAGCAAGTGGACGATGTAAGATGTTTGACATAAGAATAAGGCCGTGAATCAATAAGAAATCAAATTTATTGCTCTATACCAGATTGTAATGTTCCAGTTTCTGTAACAATAGCTTGAGGGCTCATTGGAGCAAGAGAAGAAACTTCGTATGGACCTTGAGAGAGTCAAGAGGAAGCTTGAGGGTGATCTGAAACTGGCCCAAGAGTCCATAATGGACCTGGAGAATGAAAAACAGCAATCAGATGAGAAGATCAAAAAGTGAGTGGCCATCGGATTTTGAACTTTACACAATTACACAAAATTAGTATTTGGGACATTTAACAAAACAACACTTTAAAAACAGGAAGGATTTTGAGATAAGTCAGTTTCTCAGCAAGATTGAGGATGAACAGTCTTTGGGAGCACAGCTTCAGAAGAAGATCAAAGAACTTCAGGTAACCCTAACTCTTATCTTTCTGATGTGAAATGGTGAAGCAGACACATATCTGGAAAAATCCATATTACAAATATCAATAAAGATGATTTTTTTTTAAATCTATGTAGGCCCGTATCGAGGAGCTGGAAGAAGAAATTGAGGCAGAGCGATCTGCTCGTGCCAAAGTAGAGAAGCAGAGAGCTGATCTTTCCAGGGAACTTGAAGAGATCAGCGAGAGGCTTGAGGAAGCTGGTGGTGCCACTGCTGCTCAGATTGAGATGAACAAGAAGCGTGAAGCCGAATTCCAGAAGATGCGTCGTGATCTGGAAGAGTCCACCTTGCAGCATGAAGCTACAGCTGCAGCTCTCCGAAAGAAACAGGCAGACAGTGTGGCTGAACTCGGAGAACAGATCGACAACCTCCAGCGGGTCAAGCAGAAGCTGGAGAAGGAGAAGAGTGAATACAAGATGGAGATTGATGATTTGTCAAGCAACATGGAGGCTGTGGCTAAAGCAAAGGTAAATGTCACTAGATGATCATTAAGAAGTACAAAATCTTCTTTACAAACATATTCATATAATCTCTAATCTCTTTAGGGTAATTTAGAGAAGATGTGCCGCACTCTTGAAGACCAGCTAAGTGAAATCAAGGCCAAAAGTGATGAAAATAGTCGCCAGCTGAACGACATGAATGCACAACGAGCAAGACTTCAGACTGAAAATGGTAAGAGAGTAAGCTACACATGTAAAAAAATCTTAAAACAAAGATTCTGTTATTCTATTTCATGCTAATATCTGTAACCTGTTTCTAAGGTGAATTTAGCCGTCAGCTGGAAGAGAAAGAAGCTCTTGTTTCACAGTTAACTAGAGGAAAACAGGCTTTTACTCAGCAAATTGAAGATCTCAAAAGACATGTTGAGGAAGAAGTCAAGGTAGGGTTGCAAATATTATTTTGTTTTGATAATCAAATCATTTGTTTTATATATATATATATATATATATATATATATATATATATATATATATATATCCAATCCATTGTGTAGATGGTGGAGTGTTTAAAATCCCAAAATATGCCACCCTATAGGCCAAGAATGCTCTGGCCCACGCGGTTCAGTCTGCACGCCATGACTGTGATTTGCTCAGAGAGCAGTACGAGGAGGAGCAGGAGGCCAAAACTGAACTCCAGCGTGGAATGTCTAAAGCCAACAGTGAGGTGGCCCAGTGGAGAGCCAAATATGAGACGGATGCCATTCAACGCACTGAAGAGCTTGAGGAATCCAAGTAAATACAGCAAAGAAAAAAGTCTTCAGTACCCTACATTTAATTTCACAAATATTAGTAAGGTTTCATCATCTAACACCACTTTCTTCAGGAAAAAGCTGGCACAGCGTCTGCAGGATGCTGAAGAATCCATTGAGGCAGTGAACTCCAAGTGTGCCTCTCTGGAAAAGACCAAACAGAGACTGCAGAGTGAAGTAGAGGACCTCATGATTGATGGGGAGAGGGCAAATGCATTGGCTGCCAACCTTGACAAGAAGCAGAGAAACTTTGACAAGGTGAGAAGGGTGTGAATAATCTTCAGATCTAGCCCGTGAACCATGGACTTGACTCATTAATAATGACTACATTTCTTCTTCAGGTCCTAGCAGAGTGGAAACAGAAGTATGAGGAAAGCCAGGCTGAACTAGAAGCTGCTCAGAAAGAAGCTCGTTCTCTCAGCACTGAGCTTTTCAAAATGAAGAACTCCTATGAGGAAGCTCTTGACCACCTCGAGACCCTGAAGAGGGAGAACAAGAATCTGCAACGTAAATGGCACTTTTATTATTACAGCAAGGATTTTAAAAAACATATGCTTTAAAAAAATTAAAGATATACAATCAATTTTTAAATACTTTCAGAGGAGATTTCTGACCTCTCTGAGCAGCTTGGAGAGACTGGAAAGAGCATTCATGAGTTAGAGAAAGCCAAGAAGACAGTGGAGTCTGAGAAAGCAGAGATCCAGACTGCACTAGAAGAAGCTGAGGTGCCATTCCTTTGCTACAATACTGACATCACACCAGTGCTTTGAACAATATTAAAACATTGTATATGTAGTGGTTCAAAAGCTTAAATTAATGTTATTATTTCCTTCATACGCAGTCACAAATATACCGCCATACTCTGGAGCCATAAAGTACAATTTGACAAGTTTAAAAAGTAAGTAAATTATTTCCTTTTTCCTTGCAGGGCACCCTGGAGCATGAAGAGTCCAAGATTCTCCGTGTGCAGCTGGAGCTGAACCAGGTGAAGAGCGAGATCGACAGGAAGCTGGCTGAGAAGGATGAGGAGATGGAACAGATCAAGAGGAACAGCCAAAGAGTGTTGGATTCCATGCAGAGCACTCTGGACTCTGAGGTCAGGAGCAGAAACGATGCCCTGAGAGTCAAAAAGAAGATGGAGGGAGATCTGAATGAGATGGAGGTCCAGTTGAGTCATGCCAACCGCCAGGCTGCTGAGGCCCAGAAACAGCTCAGGAACGTCCAAGGACAACTCAAGGTATCTCTCTGTAGAATGAAGAGTTTAGGTGTTTGATCATATGAACATGACACATGAATTAACTGAAGCATGACCTGCAACTAACAAAGAAAGAACATTTCCACAGGATGCCCAACTGCACCTTGATGAAGCTGTCAGAGGACAGGAGGACATGAAGGAGCAGGTGGCCATGGTGGAGCGCAGGAATGGCCTGATGCAAGCAGAGATTGAGGAGCTGAGAGCTGCACTGGAGCAAACAGAGAGAGGACGCAAAGTGGCTGAGCAGGAGCTGGTGGATGCCAGCGAGCGTGTGGGACTGCTGCACTCACAAGTACAAAAAGATTATTAATTACTAAGAGCAAATTCAGATCACATGACAAATTACTAGTTAAATATACACTAAACTACATTAAATCCTGCAGAATACGAGTCTTATTAACACCAAGAAGAAGCTTGAGACTGATCTGGGCCAAGTTCAAGGTGAGGTGGACGATGCAGTCCAGGAGGCCAGAAATGCAGAGGAGAAGGCCAAGAAGGCCATCACTGATGTGAGTTTTTGCATTACGCTACTCTAATTTAAACAGTTCTTTGACTTTGTATGTTTAGCTGCATGTGATAACAAAGAGAACATTCATGGAAGCTAAATCTATCTGTACTGGTAAGCTTATTTTCATTGGCCTATATTTCAGGCTGCCATGATGGCTGAGGAGCTGAAGAAGGAGCAGGACACAAGTTCTCACCTGGAGAGGATGAAGAAGAATATGGAGGTGACTGTCAAAGACCTGCAGCACCGTCTGGATGAGGCTGAGAGTCTGGCCATGAAGGGTGGAAAGAAACAGCTCCAGAAACTGGAGTCCAGGGTAAATTACAGATTAAATACAGTCTTAGGGTGTACTCATACTAGGAACGGTTGCCTTCTAACGAGCCAGAGTGTCATTATACCCCTTCCCCACTCCACCGCTGGCCTGCACTTACATTGTTTTTAGCATTTTGTGCTGCAGCAGGCTTTAGTCATTACAATTCAACTTTTGTTTTGAAGAAAAGCACTTTGGCTGTTAGACTATCTAATACATTTATCACTTATGCAGTGTAATTATTTTCATTTAATTGTGCTGTACATGTCAGAAAATGATTATGGAGTCAGATGGCACTGATGGAGCAATTTGCAGCTATACTCACAATTACTCAGTACTCAAATTAACTAAAAATGGCTACTTTTCAAGTTTACATTTTTGTGTATAAAGTATGAAATTAGCGCACACACAGTTAGTAGCTGTCCCGTCCTCCGGTGCAGTTAGCGATCACACTACATGCGTATCGTGCCAGAGCCCAAATGAACCCTGCTCTAGCTCACCTCTTCAAGCGGGCCAGGACATGGTTCAGAGTGATCACAATAATGAATCAAAAGAACCAGACATTGGGGGTGCACAGCTATATAATATAACTCTCTACTGAAGGTGCATGAGTTGGAGGCTGAAGTTGAAGCTGAACAGAGACGTGGAGCAGACGCTGTGAAAGGAGTGCGCAAATATGAAAGGAGAGTGAAGGAGCTCACCTACCAGGTAAAACTACACACAAATTAAATATTTAATACCTTTCATGATTATATACATAGTTTAACCGAGACCATGAACAATTTTTACACCCAAAGACTGAGGAAGACAAGAAGAATGTGACTCGACTGCAGGATCTGGTAGACAAGCTACAGCTGAAAGTGAAGGCCTACAAACGCCAAGCTGAAGAAGCTGTAAGTCTAATGTCAATGTCTTGAGTGTGAAGCTTTTGACATTTTCTATTTTAATACACTCAGTGCCATGAGTGCAATGCTCTGAAAGGGGTTGGATATCTTGTGTAATCCTAACAGGAGGAGCAGGCCAACACTCACCTGTCCAGGTACAGGAAGGTGCAGAATGAGCTGGAGGAGTCTCATGAGCGCGCGGACATCGCCGAGTCCCAGGTCAACAAGATGAGAGCCAAGAGCCGTGAAGCTGGGAAGGTAACAACAGATGATGATTATACAGAGAAAAGTTACTTTTATACATAAAATCTATTAAACATTTTCAACAAAATATGTATTTTTTAATTGATTAATTTATTCATTTTTTTGCTTCTTTTAAGACTAAAGCTGAAGAATGAAGACAAGAAACTACACATACAAGCAAGCTTATGACTGACTTGTGCTGAGTTCTTATGTGTCCATTAAATGGCAGAGTTTGACTTCGTTCTTCTTTATTTTTTCAACTTTCAAACTTCATCACATACTCAGTCACTGTTTTAAAAGACAACTCATGAGGCATGATATGGCAAAGATCACAAATGCAGAGTACTGAATAATACTATTGTAATACTGACATAAAGAACCCAAAAATGAAAAGCAGGAGAAAAAAAAAAAAAAAAAACTAAACTGGAAACAGCCTGAACTTCATAACAAAAATGTGAACTTCTCTTTTTATGACACTTTGGATGAAAATGTCTGCTAAGTGCATAAATGTAAATGTTTTGGCATAAACCAAGAGTCAGTGGCAAATAAGAACACAAAATACTCAAGGAGACAAAAGAAAATTGGTATATTTATGCACTGTAAAAATGCATTATAATGACAACAAAGGAAATAGCAAAAATACAAAGGGAAGGAGAAACAGGAACACAGAAAAGTGAAGACCAAAACAGCCTGCCATATCACCCTATGGCCCACTGAAGCTAAGCAGGGTCGAGCCTGGTCAGTACCTGGATGGGAGCGTTTGGAAAAATAGGTTGCTGCTAGAAGAGGTGTTAATGAGGCCAGCAGGGGGCGCTCACCCTGTGGTCTGTGTGGGTCCTAACACCCGACGGGGACAAAATACTGTAAAAAGCACCGTTCTTTGGATGAGATGTTAAACCGTGGTCCTGACTCTCTGTGGTCATTAAAAATCCCATGGCACTTCTCGTAAAGTGTAGGGGTGTAACCCCGGTGTCAGTGCCAAATTCTCTCCACTGGCCCTTGTCAGTCATGGTCTCCTAATAACCCCATTCACAGATTTGGCTCGATCTCTCTCTCCTCTCCACCTGTAGCTGGTGTGTGGTGAGTGCACTGACACCAATGTACTGTGGCTGCCGTCGCATCATCATGTGGATGCTGCACATTGGTGGTGTTTGAGGAGAGACCCCCTCACATGATTGTGAAGTGATTTGCATGCACAGCAATACACAGTAAAGCGCTATATAAATGCCTCATTCATTCACAGCAAAACTTCAAAATAAGTTTGCTTTCAAAATGTTGCATTTCAAAGCATACCAAAAATTAATGTGCAGAGCCATTGAGAAAGTTGTAGTAACATGATTTGATCTTCCTGCCATGTGGGCAACTCGTTCATGGAGCTCTGAATAGTTCCAAACAGCTCTTTGCTGTCTATAGGTTTGAATGGGTTAAATCGGGATAGACAGCAGTTTCACTATATTTGAAGCAATTTCTAGTACTTATGTGCATTGATAACTATGCTGACTTCACTTTACAATAACATTTAATTCTTGGGAGTAATAAAAATACAGCATTGATATGTTCTCATAGCCCTTAGCAGTTGTATGTGACCAAACACCTTAAGTGTAAATTTTAATCAATTAAATAATTGTATTATATTTTCTTTCAGTTCTATTTATTTATTATTTTGAGGAGATTTTTGGCACTAAATGATATATGCATGACCTAATTTGTTTATTATTTATATAATTATGTAGCATTTAGGGTTAAATGGGGAAAACGTTTTTAAATTCCAGTGCAAAGAGAAAAATAATATGCATATGTAATGCCATGGTTTAACCACTGGATGCCCATCTGGCCATTTAATAAATGTAGTCTACATGTATTTAGCACTAGTCTAGTTGCTCAAAATAATTTTGTCAGTCATAATTGCTTATTTATTTTTTTAGGTTTTTGCATAGACAAACATTAAACACTTGATTTTAGCTCAGATTTTATATATATATATATTCATTTTAACAAGGTTAATTACTTACTTCCAAGTGGTATTTTGTGATATTCAAATTACCATACAACATAATATAATATTATAAAAGGCAAGCATATATGGAATTAAACCAATAATAAAAAAAGGTTTAAAATTATGGTATAAAAAACCCCACAAGGCAACCAATTGCATTCAGCGAAACCCTGTATTGTATTCACTGAAACTCATTCAACCTCCTACAGAGAGAGAAAGATTACAGAAATGTTAAAACTTAAAAATATGACAGCTAGTATTTTGCTATGGTGTTTTTCATATTATTTAACTGCAATTATAAATTAACTGTCTATTATCTAATGATAAACATTTAATATAATGTGTATCATAAAATGCCACTCCTGGCAAGATTTCCAAACTGACAGCTAAATAGTAAAAGGATTTCGCAGTTGATTTTGATATTCTAGGTATTATCAAATTGCGAGAGTTTTGAGAACGCAGCAGACTTGGAGGATTATAATGTAATAAGAGCTTGTTCAATTACTGATGTGCTAACCATTCAGGGCTTTACAAGTAACAAGTAGGGATGGGCGGATCGATCCTTAAGTTAGGGTTAGGGTTAGGTTTATGTAAAGTCCAATAATCGAGCTCCAGAGGAGCCCGGATATGGTTGTGCACTGTCCATTCTATCAAAAAATCAGGAATGCCCGCATCGATAGCCCACTGTCCACTCTCCGGTCCACCATACAAAACAAAGATGATCATGTATATTCACAGATATAAGAAGGAAAAAAGGAAGAGGAATAATCTCCACCTCTGAAAAAGATCCTTTATAGATGTAAATTAATATTTGTGAAGAGAATAGAAAGGAAAGGATAGTTATATTACAGTAACTCCTTGAGGAGTTAACTGTATTTCAATCCATTTGTATTTTAAGAAGGTGGTCTACTATAGAAGTTGTTTACTAGTTAGTCACAAGTTTTTGAACCCCCATGGACTGTTTTTAATTTTTAATAACCATGCATTAGGTTTTTTTTTTAAAAAAGGGAAGTTATATATCCGTAGTATATATAACTGATTATACCTCCATTATGTTGGGGTAAAAACCCCAAAAGAGTTATGAAAATCAGGGTTTACGGTATGCAGGTTGTACTGTAGAGAAAACCAAAAGGAAAAATGATAAGATAGGATGAATAAAATGATAGGAAAGGATAGTAGTTTTACAGTAACTCTGTATGGAGTTAACTGTACTTCACTCCATATTAGAAAAAGGAACACTGTATCAGTTTAAAGCCCTTTATTCTGTGCATGTTTTTAATCCCCATGAACTTTTTAAATATATTTATTTATTTATGATAACCATCATTTTAAAGTTTATGATATATTAATAAAAGAGTCGTGAATGAATAATATATGTATTTTTAATAAAATTATATAATAATCATGTTGGGGTTGGAGAACCTCCCTAGGGTCCAGCGGGTTGTCATCGGCCGCCTCTTCATCAAAAGACCAGTCCCCCCCATGTGTCGTGTTAGCATTTGCGAAAAGGCTTGGGGAAGTTTGTACTTCTATGTTTTGCACATTGGGTGGAGGTCGTACAGTGATTTGGGGAGGAACAGTGTGGTGTACAGATGGTGTAGAAGCGATTACTTGGGCGTAGGAGCGGATGTTAGATGTAGAAGGCCCAGGTTCACTGGGAGGGAGCAGGTTGCTCCGTCTCACAGAGTTCAACAGTGATGAGGGCCTCTGTTCTCTCAATTATGTCTTTATCAATTTTTGCTCCATAATTTTTAGAAGCCCACCAAGAAGCAATCTCAAAGGCTTGTGCCCAATCCTTCGGTTCTGTCTCCTCCTTAATTTCCTGTAACGTGACCTCCACTTGATCCTCATAGTGCTGTTCCAGGATCAGCTGGGTCGTGTAGGCCCAATTTAGTGCACTGCCTTTGACCATTTGTGTAACCGTCTCATTGGGGAAGGCTGGTCTGATGGTATTAGTTAAGAGGTTGGCTAACCGCTTGAAGGTGAGAGGTTGGTTTCCCTCTACTTTTGTGGTCACCCTACTCATGTGGTGCGTAAGCTTAAGGAGCTTGTACATAAATTGAATAGCTCTCTTAAGTTTGGGGGGGGCCGGGATGAAATCATTTCGCGGTGGTTTCCTAATAGTGTGTTTCGGCCTTCCCTCACCCTTTTTCTGAGGGAAATGGCGTGTATTTCTATCCCTTTTCTGTGTTTGTTTGTCATTTCTGGTGTTCATGTTGACGTTTCTAAATGTACCCCCCTGGTCCACAAATGAGAGGATGTGACTGCTGCGGTTAGCCGGAGCTGTGTAGTGAAGGCCCCGTCCGGTAAACCTCCTTTTGTGGCCCCTGTTTGAAGGGGCTGACTGCATATGCAGGGAATCTGGTTCCACTTGAAACTCAAACTCCTGTTCACCTTCATAGAACGCTGCGTCACGGGTGAAGCCGTCTTCTGCTCTGTAAACTTTTTTCTGGCGGCTGTAACGTTTTTTGAAACGTCCCATCGGGCGTTTGGATGAAGTGTCAGGAGCAGAGGAGGAACTATAATGAGTCCCCTGATGTCAGTCATCGAGATTGTTGTAGTAAGATCTATACACTGTAAAACCCGACAAGTTAACTTAACTCAAACCGTTTGAGTAAACAGATTGCCTTGATTTAAACCCTGTAAGTTTTAAAACTTTGCATTTAAGTAATTAAGTGATTAACTAAGTGCTGATTGAGAATTAGTGATGAACAGCTGCTGCTAACAAACAGAATCACTGAAGAAAAGAGAAACACAAGAACTACTACAACTGACTTCAGACACAGACTTAGATGAAATCAACTGAAATAAAATACATGAAATCTCTCAAGATCTGATTAAACAACCCCACAAACAGCATCACCAGCTCCACTTATTAATAACCAGACTGACTTTATTTCTGTCAGACGTCTACAGAAGATCTTATTGAGAATGAACTAAGGTTTAGATGTTGATTTATTGTTTCATTTGAAGTAACCATGTTAGAGATCACTGTTTGTATTAGTTGGGCTCTTGACCCTTGATTTCTGTCTTAGTCTTTTCTCTGGCTGTTATAACCGTGTGTTTCTAAAACACATTTGTTGTAATCCAAAAGCCCAGAAGAAATGCCATCAGGTGTTAACCTGTACCTAGATGTAGGTTGTTTTACTTTATATTGGTGATGATAATCTTCAATTATTGAACTGCTAGGAGTCTAATCTCTGATGAAATAAGTGTTGTGTAATTTGATTTATTATAGTAAAAGTGATTCGAAAGCCAGTGGTTCTGTAATAAGCAGTTAATACAAAGACTTTCCAAACAGTTTGGTCTTCTACAGTGTCAAACAGTCACACAAAGACATCAATAATCAGAATATGAACCTCAACAATGGTGACCATAAAAAATAAATGCTGCAGAGCATGCTGGGCGCCATGGATGAGTTTTTTTACTACAATAGTACCCAGCATGCATTGCAGCATGTTTTTTTGTCACCATTGTTGAGGTTCATATTCTGATTATTGATGTCTGTGTTTGACCAGTTACTGGAATAGAAGACAAGTGTATGTGTACAAAATGTTTATGAAGTCATTTTTATATTAACTGATTATCACAGAATCACTGGCTCTTAGTGTCATTTTTATTAGGTCCTCTTCTACTAATTACACATTTGTTTCATCAGAGATTAGACTCCGATTAGACAGATCAATATTTGTGAATAATAATGAATAATTATCATCATCTATATAAAGTATAACAACCTACACCTAGGTACAGGTTAACACCTGATGGCTTTTCTTCTGGGCTTTTGAGTTACAACAAATGTGTTTTAGAAACACACGGTTATAACAGCCAGAGAAAAGACTAAGACAGAAGTCAAGGGTCAAGAGACCAACTAAAGCAGACACTGATCTCTAACATGGTTACTTCAAATGAAACAATAAATCAACATCTAAACCTTAGTTCATTCTCAATAAGATCTTCTGTAGACGTCTGACAGAAATAAAGTCAGTCTGGTTATTAATAAGTGGAGCTGCTGATGCTGTTTGTGGGGTTGTTTTATCAGATCTTGAGAGATTTCATGTATTTTATTTCAGTTGATTTCATCTAAGTCTGTGTCTGAAGTCAGTTGTAGTAGTTCTTGTGTTTCTCTTTTCTTCAGTGATTCTGTTTGTTAGCAGCAGCTGTTCATCACTAATTCTCAATCAGCACTTAGTTAATCAATTAATTACTTAATTGCAATGTATATCTTCTTTCAATGAACTCAACTGAATTAAGTTCTCATAACTGTTAGTTTTTTCAACTTAAATGGTTTAAGGCAATCAGTTTCCTCAAACGGTTTGAGTTAACATAACTTGTCAGGTTTGAGTGAGGCTGTGTCTGAAGTCAGCTGTTGTTCCTTTCTCTCTTTTCTTCAGTAATTCTGTTTGTTAACAGCAGGTGTTCATCACTAAAGCTCAATTAATCACTTAATCACTTAATTGCAATGTATATCTTCTTTCAGTGAACTCAACTGAATTAAGTTCAGAGTACTCATAACTGTTAGTTTTTTCAACTTAAATGGTTTAAGGCAATCGGTTTCCTCAAACGGTTTGAGTTAACATAACTTAAGGATATCTGTTTACTCAAACCGTTTGAGTTAAGTTTACTTGTCAGGTATTACAGTCAAGGCAATCGGTTTACTCAAACGATTTGAGTTAAGTTAACTTGTCGGGTTTTACAGTGTAATTTTGTGGATGTGTGTTGTTGTGTGTTTGATGATTAGTGTACTGTGGTTGACCTCTCAATTTTCTTCCTTGTCCCTGAAATGATACATATCTATCACCCGAGAAAGAAGGAGCACGATCTCTTCGTTGGCCTCTGTTATTCAGGGTAAAGTATCTCTGTCTCGTGCGTCCTCTGTGGATTTCCATGACCGATAAATCAAAGGAAACAAGGAATATATTGAGAGATTGTGTGAAAGAGTAGAGAGCAAGAGAAATAAAATGAGAAAAAATAAAGATGAACTACATATAAAATAAATCTATGAACTATTATATTTTTTGTGTATTTTTATATTTTATTAGCTTTTTTGAAGATTTTTTTTAGTTTTTTTCTGTAATAAACTGACCTTAAAGATAAAGAAATAATGGGGTTCAAGCACGAAAGCAACGTTTCGACACTTTCCGTGTCTTCATCAGGCCGAGCTTGAACCAAAAAATAAAGAAAGTAGTGCACAAAATAAGAGAATTGAAATATCTGAAGTTTAGAAGACTTAGGTTAGGTTAGGAACGAATGAGATCCAGAAGCTGAAACATAGTTCAACGTCGGTAAATGCACTGTCCTTCTTATACTCCTGATGGCCACCTGTTTTCACCGTTCGAGCAGAGCCCCACAGCCCAGGCCCACAACACCCCCCCCCCCCGCCCAATAAAATGAGACTTCAAATTAATATGCTATTATAATCATTATTTATATTATAAAAAATAATTTTGTAGGTTTCAACCATTAGTGGTAGAATGGGTAGGTTTTAGGTGTAGTGTGGTTCTGCTGGTTAGGTTTAGGTGCGGTGTGGTTGTCCTGGTTAGGTTTAGGTGTGGTGTGGTTGTCCTGGTTAGGTTTAGGTGCGGCGTGGTTGTCCTGGTTAGGTTTAGGTGCGGCGTGTTTGTCCTGGTTAGGTTTAGGTGTGGTGTGGTTTTCCTGGTTAGGTTTAGGTGCAGTGTAGTTGAACTGGGTAGGTCTTAAGGGTTAGGGTTAGGAACGAATGAGATCCAGAAGCTGAAACATAGTTCAATATCGGTAAATGCACTGTCCTTCTTATACTCCTGATGGCCACCTGTTTTCACCGTTCGAGCAGAGCCCCACAGCCCAGGCCCACAACACCCCCCCCCCAATAAAATGAGACTTCAAATTAATATGCTATTATAATCATTATTTATATTATAAAAATAATTTTGTAGGTTTCAACCATTAGTGGTAGAATGGGTAGGTTTTAGGTGTAGTGTGGTTGTTAGGGTTAGGTGAAGGAAAATCCAGGATCCGAATCCCGAAGTATTCGAAAACGGTTATGCACGGGCCCGAGTCCCACCGGCCGCCAAGAGTAACAAGCACACCCCCAAATCACACACAACAGCCAACACTTCCCCACAGAAAGCCAACGCCAGTCTAAAATATTTTTTTAGGGCCTGCAAAAAATCCCAAACCCGGGCTACAGACACACGGGCTGTTGTTCTTAGGGGTCTGTGAAGAAAAACCGATGGTAGGTTAAGGTTTAGATGTGGTGAGGGGTATATTACTCTAAAAGTACACATCTCAACGTCTGTATGGACGGAGAAACAAAAATTAGGGTTAGAGTTAGAGGAATGAAACGTCCAAGGTCCAGACCTGAGGTCTGAACCTGGTTGTGCACGGTCCATCCGTCCACTGACCACTATCCCGGACACCACCTCTCGACTTCCAGGGGCCCAAAAATATCTCTCTGTTGACGCAAAAAATCCCAAAATGGGGTTAGAGAACTCAGGGCTCTTTCCCTTAGGTCTGCACAGCAACTGTGGCTGGTAAGTTTAGTGTGTGTGGTGTAGTTCACGTTTCCCCAAAGAAAAAAACGGTGTACGTCACTTCATCGGTGTAGATGAAGGAAATAAATTTAGTTTGACTCTCTCGTCTTTTAGATACACTTCAATAAATTCAGTTTGACTCTCTCGTCTTTTAGAAACACTTCAATAAATTCAGTTTGACTCTCTCGTCTTTTAGATACACTTTATTTGACTCTCTTCTCATATATTTGGCTCTCTACATCACCCAGTCTCATGATGGAGGCCCAAAATCCTGTTTCCAAGGCCTATCGCGACGTTTCGGATTTTCTGATCCTTCCTCAGGCAAGCGTTGGACACAAATGGCTGGAATTCTCTACAGCAGCCATGTATTTATGTTTTTTTCTGAGTGGGCGTGTTCCCCACTCACACCAAAACACTTATTTTTCAAAAATAAAAACGAATTGTTTTAACTGTCTCAGTTATGTGTTTTTACTATTTTTGCATCCCCACAAAAAATTCCGGGGCCCCCGGTCACCACAGAGGGGCCCAGAGAAAGCTCAGAGACGAAGGCACTGGCTGGTTAGAGGAATGAAACGTCCAAGGTCCAGACCTGAGGTCTGAACCTGGTTGTGCACGGTCCATCCGTCCACTGACCACTATCCCGGACACCACCACTCGACTTCCAGGGGCCCAAAAATATCTCTCTGTTGACGCAAAAAATCCCAAAATGGGGTTAGAGAACTCAGGGCTCTTTCCCTTAGGTCTGCACAGCAACTGTGGCTGGTAAGTTTAGTGTGTGTGGTGTAGTTCACGTTTCCCCAAAGAAAAAAACGGTGTACGTCACTTCATCGGTGTAGATGAAGGAAATAAATTTAGTTTGACTCTCTCGTCTTTTAGATACACTTCAATAAATTCAGTTTGACTCTCTCGTCTTTTAGAAACACTTCAATAAATTCAGTTTGACTCTCTCGTCTTTTAGATACACTTTATTTGACTCTCTTCTCATATATGTGGCTCTCTACATCACCCAGTCTCATGATGGAGGCCCAAAATCCTGTGTCCAAGGCCTATCGCGACGTTTCGGATTTTCTGATCCTTCCTCAGGCAAGCGTTGGACACAAATGGCTGGAATTCTCTACAGCAGCCATGTATTTATGTTTTTTTCTGAGTGGGCGTGTTCCCCACTCACACCAAACCACTTATTTTTCAAAAATAAAAACGAATTGTTTTAACTGTCTCAGTTATGTGTTTTTACTATTTTTGCATCCCCACAAAAAATTCCGGGGCCCCCGGTCACCAAAGAGGGTCCCAGAGAAAGCTCAGAGACGAAGGCACTGGCTGGTTAGAGGAATGAAACGTCCAAGGTCCAGACCTGAGGTCTGAACCTGGTTGTGCACGGTCCATCCGTCCACTGACCACTATCCCGGACACCACCTCTCGACTTCCAGGGGCCCAAAAATATCTCTCTGTTGACGCAAAAAATCCCAAAATGGGGTTAGAGAACTCAGGGCTCTTTCCCTTAGGTCTGCACAGCAACTGTGGCTGGTAAGTTTAGTGTGTGTGGTGTAGTTCACGTTTCCCCAAAGAAAAAACGGTGTACGTCACTTCATCGGTGTAGATGAAGGAAATAAATTTAGTTTGACCCTCTCGTCTTTTAGATACACTTCAATAAATTCAGTTTGACTCTCTCGTCTTTTAGAAACACTTCAATAAATTCAGTTTGACTCTCTCGTCTTTTAGATACACTTTATTTGACTCTCTTCTCATATATGTGGCTCTCTACATCACCCAGTCTCATGATGGAGGCCCAAAATCCTGTGTCCAAGGCCTATCGCGACGTTTCGGATTTTCTGATCCTTCCTCAGGCAAGCGTTGGACACAAATGGCTGGAATTCTCTACAGCAGCCATGTATTTATGTTTTTTTCTGAGTGGGCGTGTTCCCCACTCACACCAAACCACTTATTTTTCAAAGATAAAAACGAATTGTTTTAACTCTCTCAGTTATGTGTTTTTACTATTTTTGCATCCCCACAAAAAATTCCGGGGCCCCCGGTCACCAAAGAGGGGCCCAGAGAAAGCTCAGAGACGAAGGCACTGGCTGGTTAGAGGAATGAAACGTCCAAGGTCCAGACCTGAGGTCTGAACCTGGTTGTGCACGGTCCATCCGTCCACTGACCACTATCCCGGACACCACCTCTCGACTTCCAGGGGCCCAAAAATATCTCTCTGTTGACGCAAAAAATCCCAAAATGGGGTTAGAGAACTCAGGGCTCTTTCCCTTAGGTCTGCACAGCAACTGTGGCTGGTAAGTTTAGTGTGTGTGGTGTAGTTCACGTTTCCCCAAAGAAAAAAACGGTGTACTTCACTTCATCGGTGTAGATGAAGGAAATAAATTTAGTTTGACTCTCTCGTCTTTTAGATACACTTCAATAAATTCAGTTTGACTCTCTCGTCTTTTAGAAACACTTCAATAAATTCAGTTTGACTCTCTCGTCTTTTAGATACACTTTATTTGACTCTCTTCTCATATATGTGGCTCTCTACATCACCCAGTCTCATGATGGAGGCCCAAAATCCTGTGTCAAAGGCCTATCGCGACGTTTCGGATTTTCTGATCCTTCCTCAGGCAAGCGTTGGACACAAATGGCTGGAATTCTCTACAGCAGCCATGTATTTATGTTTTTTTCTGAGTGGGCGTGTTCCCCACTCACACCAAACCACTTATTTTTCAAAAATAAAAACGAATTGTTTTAACTGTCTCAGTTATGTGTTTTTACTATTTTTGCATCCCCACAAAAAATTCCGGGGCCCCCGGTCACCAAAGAGGGGCCCAGAGAAAGCTCAGAGACGAAGGCACTGGCTGGTTAGAGGAATGAAACGTCCAAGGTCCAGACCTGAGGTCTGAACCTGGTTGTGCACGGTCCATCCGTCCACTGACCACTATCCCGGACACCACCTCTCGACTTCCAGGGGCCCAAAAATATCTCTCTGTTGACGCAAAAAATCCCAAAATGGGGTTAGAGAACTCAGGGCTCTTTCCCTTAGGTCTGCACAGCAACTGTGGCTGGTAAGTTTAGTGTGTGTGGTGTAGTTCACGTTTCCCCAAAGAAAAAAACGGTGTACGTCACTTCATCGGTGTAGATGAAGGAAATAAATTTAGTTTGACTCTCTCGTCTTTTAGATACACTTCAATAAATTCAGTTTGACTCTCTCGTCTTTTAGAAACACTTCAATAAATTCAGTTTGACTCTCTCGTCTTTTAGATACACTTTATTTGACTCTCTTCTCATATATGTGGCTCTCTACATCACCCAGTCTCATGATGGAGGCCCAAAATCCTGTGTCCAAGGCCTATCGCGACGTTTCGGATTTTCTGATCCTTCCTCAGGCAAGCGTTGGACACAAATGGCTGGAATTCTCTACAGCAGCCATGTATTTATGTTTTTTTCTGAGTGGGCGTGTTCCCCACTCACACCAAACCACTTATTTTTCAAAAATAAAAACGAATTGTTTTAACTGTCTCAGTTATGTGTTTTTACTATTTTTGCATCCCCACAAAAAATTCCGGGGCCCCCGGTCACCAAAGAGGGGCCCAGAGAAAGCTCAGAGACGAAGGCACTGGCTGGTTAGAGGAATGAAACGTCCAAGGTCCAGACCTGAGGTCTGAACCTGGTTGTGCACGGTCCATCCGTCCACTGACCACTATCCCGGACACCACCTCTCGACTTCCAGGGGCCCAAAAATATCTCTCTGTTGACGCAAAAAATCCCAAAATGGGGTTAGAGAACTCAGGGCTCTTTCCCTTAGGTCTGCACAGCAACTGTGGCTGGTAAGTTTAGTGTGTGTGGTGTAGTTCACGTTTCCCCAAAGAAAAAAACGGTGTACGTCACTTCATCGGTGTAGATGAAGGAAATAAATTTAGTTTGACTCTCTCGTCTTTTAGATACACTTCAATAAATTCAGTTTGACTCTCTCGTCTTTTAGAAACACTTCAATAAATTCAGTTTGACTCTCTCGTCTTTTAGATACACTTTATTTGACTCTCTTCTCATATATGTGGCTCTCTACATCACCCAGTCTCATGATGGAGGCCCAAAATCCTGTGTCCAAGGCCTATCGCGACGTTTCGGATTTTCTGATCCTTCCTCAGGCAAGCGTTGGACACAAATGGCTGGAATTCTCTACAGCAGCCATGTATTTATGTTTTTTTTCTGAGTGGGCGTGTTCCCCACTCACACCAAACCACTTATTTTTCAAAAATAAAAACGAATTGTTTTACTGTCTCAGTTATGTGTTTTTACTATTTTTGCATCCCCACAAAAAATTCCGGGGCCCCCGGTCACCAAAGAGGGGCCCAGAGAAAGCTCAGAGACGAAGGCACTGGCTGGTTAGAGGAATGAAACGTCCAAGGTCCAGACCTGAGGTCTGAACCTGGTTGTGCACGGTCCATCCGTCCACTGACCACTATCCCGGACACCACCTCTCGACTTCCAGGGGCCCAAAAATATCTCTCTGTTGACGCAAAAAATCCCAAAATGGGGTTAGAGAACTCAGGGCTCTTTCCCTTAGGTCTGCACAGCAACTGTGGCTGGTAAGTTTAGTGTGTGTGGTGTAGTTCACGTTTCCCCAAAGAAAAAAACGGTGTACGTCACTTCATCGGTGTAGATGAAGGAAATAAATTTAGTTTGACTCTCTCGTCTTTTAGATACACTTCAATAAATTCAGTTTGACTCTCTCGTCTTTTAGAAACACTTCAATAAATTCAGTTTGACTCTCTCGTCTTTTAGATACACTTTATTTGACTCTCTTCTCATATATGTGGCTCTCTACATCACCCAGTCTCATGATGGAGGCCCAAAATCCTGTGTCCAAGGCCTATCGCGACGTTTCGGATTTTCTGATCCTTCCTCAGGCAAGCGTTGGACACAAATGGCTGGAATTCTCTACAGCAGCCATGTATTTATGTTTTTTTCTGAGTGGGCGTGTTCCCCACTCACACCAAACCACTTATTTTTCAAAAATAAAAACGAATTGTTTTAACTGTCTCAGTTATGTGTTTTTACTATTTTTGCATCCCCACAAAAAATTCCGGGGCCCCCGGTCACCAAAGAGGGGCCCAGAGAAAGCTCAGAGACGAAGGCACTGGCTGGTTAGAGGAATGAAACGTCCAAGGTCCAGACCTGAGGTCTGAACCTGGTTGTGCACGGTCCATCCGTCCACTGACCACTATCCCGGACACCACCTCTCGACTTCCAGGGGCCCAAAAATATCTCTCTGTTGACGCAAAAAATCCCAAAATGGGGTTAGAGAACTCAGGGCTCTTTCCCTTAGGTCTGCACAGCAACTGTGGCTGGTAAGTTTAGTGTGTGTGGTGTAGTTCACGTTTCCCCAAAGAAAAAAACGGTGTACGTCACTTCATCGGTGTAGATGAAGGAAATAAATTTAGTTTGACTCTCTCGTCTTTTAGATACACTTCAATAAATTCAGTTTGACTCTCTCGTCTTTTAGAAACACTTCAATAAATTCAGTTTGACTCTCTCGTCTTTTAGATACACTTTATTTGACTCTCTTCTCATATATGTGGCTCTCTACATCACCCAGTCTCATGATGGAGGCCCAAAATCATGTGTCCAAGGCCTATCGCGACGTTTCGGATTTTCTGATCCTTCCTCAGGCAAGCGTTGGACACAAATGGCTGGAATTCTCTACAGCAGCCATGTATTTATGTTTTTTTCTGAGTGGGCGTGTTCCCCACTCACACCAAACCACTTATTTTTCAAAAATAAAAACGAATTGTTTTAACTGTCTCAGTTATGTGTTTTTACTATTTTTGCATCCCCACAAAAAATTCCGGGGCCCCCGGTCACCAAAGAGGGGCCCAGAGAAAGCTCAGAGACGAAGGCACTGGCTGGTTAGAGGAATGAAACGTCCAAGGTCCAGACCTGAGGTCTGAACCTGGTTGTGCACGGTCCATCCGTCCACTGACCACTATCCCGGACACCACCTCTCGACTTCCAGGGGCCCAAAAATATCTCTCTGTTGACGCAAAAAATCCCAAAATGGGGTTAGAGAACTCAGGGCTCTTTCCCTTAGGTCTGCACAGCAACTGTGGCTGGTAAGTTTAGTGTGTGTGGTGTAGATCACGTTTCCCCAAAGAAAAAAACGGTGTACGTCACTTCATCGGTGTAGATGAAGGAAATAAATTTAGTTTGACTCTCTCGTCTTTTAGATACACTTCAATAAATTCAGTTTGACTCTCTCGTCTTTTAGAAACACTTCAATAAATTCAGTTTGACTCTCTCGTCTTTTAGATACACTTTATTTGACTCTCTTCTCATATATGTGGCTCTCTACATCACCCAGTCTCATGATGGAGGCCCAAAATCCTGTGTCCAAGGCCTATCGCGACGTTTCGGATTTTCTGATCCTTCCTCAGGCAAGCGTTGGACACAAATGGCTGGAATTCTCTACAGCAGCCATGTATTTATGTTTTTTTTCTGAGTGGGCGTGTTCCCCACTCACACCAAACCACTTATTTTTCAAAAATAAAAACGAATTGTTTTAACTGTCTCAGTTATGTGTTTTTACTATTTTTGCATCCCCACAAAAAATTCCGGGGCCCCCGGTCACCAAAGAGGGGCCCAGAGAAAGCTCAGAGACGAAGGCACTGGCTGGTTAGAGGAATGAAACGTCCAAGGTCCAGACCTGAGGTCTGAACCTGGTTGTGCACGGTCCATCCGTCCACTGACCACTATCCCGGACACCACCTCTCGACTTCCAGGGGCCCAAAAATATCTCTCTGTTGACGCAAAAAATCCCAAAATGGGGTTAGAGAACTCAGGGCTCTTTCCCTTAGGTCTGCACAGCAACTGTGGCTGGTAAGTTTAGTGTGTGTGGTGTAGTTCACGTTTCCCCAAAGAAAAAAACGGTGTACGTCACTTCATCGGTGTAGATGAAGGAAATAAATTTAGTTTGACTCTCTCGTCTTTTAGATACACTTCAATAAATTCAGTTTGACTCTCTCGTCTTTTAGAAACACTTCAATAAATTCAGTTTGACTCTCTCGTCTTTTAGATACACTTTATTTGACTCTCTTCTCATATATGTGGCTCTCTACATCACCCAGTCTCATGATGGAGGCCCAAAATCCTGTGTCCAAGGCCTATCGCGACGTTTCGGATTTTCTGATCCTTCCTCAGGCAAGCGTTGGACACAAATGGCTGGAATTCTCTACAGCAGCCATGTATTTATGTTTTTTTCTGAGTGGGCGTGTTCCCCACTCACACCAAACCACTTATTTTTCAAAAATAAAAACGAATTGTTTTAACTGTCTCAGTTATGTGTTTTTACTATTTTTGCATCCCCACAAAAAATTCCGGGGCCCCCGGTCACCAAAGAGGGGCCCAGAGAAAGCTCAGAGACGAAGGCACTGGCTGGTTAGAGGAATGAAACGTCCAAGGTCCAGACCTGAGGTCTGAACCTGGTTGTGCACGGTCCATCCGTCCACTGACCACTATCCCGGACACCACCTCTCGACTTCCAGGGGCCCAAAAATATCTCTCTGTTGACGCAAAAAATCCCAAAATGGGGTTAGAGAACTCAGGGCTCTTTCCCTTAGGTCTGCACAGCAACTGTGGCTGGTAAGTTTAGTGTGTGTGGTGTAGATCACGTTTCCCCAAAGAAAAAAACGGTGTACGTCACTTCATCGGTGTAGATGAAGGAAATAAATTTAGTTTGACTCTCTCGTCTTTTAGATACACTTCAATAAATTCAGTTTGACTCTCTCGTCTTTTAGAAACACTTCAATAAATTCAGTTTGACTCTCTCGTCTTTTAGATACACTTTATTTGACTCTCTTTCTCATATATGTGGCTCTCTACATCACCCAGTCTCATGATGGAGGCCCAAAATCCTGTGTCCAAGGCCTATCGCGACGTTTCGGATTTTCTGATCCTTCCTCAGGCAAGCGTTGGACACAAATGGCTGGAATTCTCTACAGCAGCCATGTATTTATGTTTTTTTCTGAGTGGGCGTGTTCCCCACTCACACCAAACCACTTATTTTTCAAAAATAAAAACGAATTGTTTTAACTGTCTCAGTTATGTGTTTTTACTATTTTTGGGTTAGGTGAAGGAAAATCCAGAATCCGAATCCCGAAGGATTCGAAAACGGTTGTGCACGGTCCTGAGTCCCACCGGCCGCCAAGAGTCACAAGCACACCCCCAAATCACACACAACAGCCAACACTTCCCCACAGAAAGCCAACGCCAGTCTAAAATATTTTTTTAGGCTCTGTAAAAAATCCCAAACCCGGGCTACAGCCACACGGGCTGTTTTTCTCAGGGGTGTGTGAAGAAAAACCGATGGTAGGTTAAGGTTTAGATGTGGTGAGGGGTATATTACTCTAAAAGTACACATCTCAACGTCTGTATGGACGGAGAAGAAAAATTTAATAAACATATATTGTGCTCAGACGCATCACCACCCTAATGATGCCGGCTGTTTTATTTTTAAATGTCTTCAAATTTTGTCATTCAGGTCTGTCGCGACGCGTTTCGAACCTTCCCACAGTGTTCTCATCAGGCGAATTCAATGACAAAATGACTCTGACCCAGCTCGCTCCAGCATTTATGTGCCAGGAGGGCGGGGCTTCTCACCTCGCAACCAATAGCAACCGATAACCACCTTCAGCATTGTATGATGCTTCATGAATTGTTTCTTTCACACACTAATAAACTGTATTGTTGTTTTTTAATTTTTTACAGGTACTAGGCGAATAATGTCGATCAGCAGGCACTTGCAGCAGGTAAGTAGGCACCTTTGTGCATAATTCAGGTGAGTACAGGGAACTCGAGGTCCATAGGAAACCCGGCACTGGCTTGGTTAGGTGAAGGAAAATCCAGAATCCGAATCCCGAAGGATTCGAAAACGGTTGTGCACGGTCCTGAGTCCCACCGGCCGCCAAGAGTCACAAGCACACCCCCAAATCACACACAACAGCCAACACTTCCCCACAGAAAGCCAACGCCAGTCTAAAATATTTTTTTAGGCTCTGTAAAAAAATCCCAAACCCGGGCTACAGCCACACGGGCTGTTTTTCTCAGGGGTGTGTGAAGAAAAACCGATGGTAGGTTAAGGTTTAGATGTGGTGAGGGGTATATTACTCTAAAAGTACACATCTCAACGTCTGTATGGACGGAGAAGAAAAATTTAATAAACATATATTGTGCTCAGACGCATCACCACCCTAATGATGCCGGCTGTTTATTTTTAAATGTCTTCAAATTTTGTCATTCAGGTCTGTCGCGACGCGTTTCGAACCTTCCCACAGTGTTCTCATCAGGCGAATTCAATGACAAAATGACTCTGACCCAGCTCGCTCCAGCATTTATGTGCCAGGAGGGCGGGGCTTCTCACCTCGCAACCAATAGCAACCGATAACCACCTTCAGCATTGTATGATGCTTCATGAATTGTTTCTTTCACACACTAATAAACTGTATTGTTGTTTTTTAATTTTTTACAGGTACTAGGCGAATAATGTCGATCAGCAGGCACTTGCAGCAGGTAAGTAGGCACCTTTGTGCATAATTCAGGTGAGTACAGGGAACTCGAGGTCCATAGGAACCCGGCACTGGCTTGGTTAGGTGAAGGAAAATCCAGAATCCGAATCCCGAAGGATTCGAAACGGTTGTGCACGGTCCTGAGTCCCACCGGCCGCCAAGAGTCCACAAGCACCACCCCCAAATCACACACAACAGCCAACACTTCCCCACAGAAAGCCAACGCCAGTCTAAAATATTTTTTTTAGGCTCTGTAAAAATCCCAAACCCGGGCTACAGCCACACGGGCTGTTTTTCTCAGGGGTGTGTGAAGAAAAACCGATGGTAGGTTAAGGTTTAGATGTGGTGAGGGGTATATTACTCTAAAAGTACACATCTCAACGTCTGTATGGACGGAGAAGAAAAATTTAATAAACATATATTGTGCTCAGACGCATCACCACCCTAATGATGCCGGCTGTTTATTTTTAAATGTCTTCAAATTTTGTCATTCAGGTCTGTCGCGACGCGTTTCGAACCTTCCCACAGTGTTCTCATCAGGCGAATTCAATGACAAAATGACTCTGACCCAGCTCGCTCCAGCATTTATGTGCCAGGAGGGCGGGGCTTCTCACCTCGCAACCAATAGCAACCGATAACCACCTTCAGCATTGTATGATGCTTCATGAATTGTTTCTTTCACACACTAATAAACTGTATTGTTGTTTTTTTAATTTTTTACAGGTACTAGGCGAATAATGTCGATCAGCAGGCACTTGCAGCAGGTAAGTAGGCACCTTTGTGCATAATTCAGGTGAGTACAGGGAACTCGAGGTCCATAGGAACCCGGCACTGGCTTGGTTAGGTGAAGGAAAATCCAGAATCCGAATCCCGAAGGATTCGAAAACGGTTGTGCACGGTCCTGAGTCCCACCGGCCGCCAAGAGTCACAAGCACACCCCCAATCACACACAACAGCCAACACTTCCCCACAGAGCCAACGCCAGTCTAAAATATTTTTTTAGGCTTAGGGTTAGGTTTGGAAAAATACAACAGCTCCCCCAACCTAGCCCTCGTCTAGGCCGGTTTGGGATAGGGAGACTGAGGGAAAGGTGCACGGGCCCACGCTTGTCAGACTATACCATATCGCATGAGATCATCTCCGGTCTAGGAGCTGCGCTTGTCTAAGCATTGGCCTAAAAAAAATGAAAGTTATGTTTTTGGTTAAATTTAGGCTCTGAATTTTTTCACCCTTAAGTTTCACAGTGCTCGAGTTGAACCCGCTGGGTTCATAATTGCTGAGGTTATGGCGGTTAGCTTGAGAGTGCAGTTTGTTCCAGCACTCAATCTAGATCTAAGTAGATATGAGAACACAAAGTTCTTGACTGAACTTGTTCCAGATCGGCGAACCAGACCACAACTCGAAGGTCGCAGACCGGTAATCCCGACCCAGCATCGTGCTCTGCCAAAAAGTATTGTTTCAGCCAGACTGCCATGTTATCAAAGACGGTTAATGTCATAGTTAAATTATAATCATTGGGTCTGTGATTGTTAAGTTTAGGGTGTGTTTTAGTTCAGCCTTAAATTTAGCTGTGTTAGAATTAAACCGACTAGGTTTTTAAACCGCTGGGTCTGTGATGGTTAAGTTTAGGGTGTGTTTTAGTTCAGCCTTAAATTTAGCTGTGTTAGAATTAAACCAGCTAGGTTTTTAAACCGCTGGGTCTGTGACGGTTAAGTTTAGGGTGTGTTTTAGTTCAGCCTTAAATTTAGCAGTACTCACCAGACCACAGCTCGAAATTCAGAGTCCGTCGATCCCGACCCAGCATCGCGTTCCGCCATGAAGTCCTGTTTCAGCCAGACTGCTTTGTCCCAAAGACGGTAAGTGTCATCGTTAGACTGCAATCACTGGGTCTGTGATGGTTAAGTTTAGGGTATGTTTTAGTTCAGCCTTAAATTTAGCTGTGTTAGAATTAAACCGGCTAGGTTTTTAAACCGCTGGGTCTGTGATGGTTAAGTTTAGGGTGTGGTTTGGTTCAGCCTTAAATTTAGCAGTACTCACCAGACCACAGCTCGAAATTCAGAGTCCGTCGATCCCGACCCAGCATCGCGTTCCGCCATGAAGTCCTGTTTCAGCCAGACTGCCATGTTATCAAAGACTGTTAATGTCATAGTTAAATTATAATCGTTGGGTCTGTGATGGTTAAGTTTAGGGGTGTGGTTTGGTCCAGCCTTAAAAATAGCAGTCCTCGAGTTGAACCGGCTAGGTTTTTACATGCTGCGGTTATGGTGGTTAGGTTTAGAGTGCGGTTTGGTCCATCTATAGATTTAACAGTACCCGAGTTGAACCGGTTGGGTTTTTGAAGGCTGCGGTTAGGTTTAGAGCGCAGGTTTGTTCCAGTGCTAAAATTAGATCTGAGTAGATGTGAGAACACGCCAAGAAGTTTTGTTTCAGGCAAATGCCATGTTTCAAGGACGATATTTGTTATAGGACATTTTTGGTCATTATTCTTTCCTGCTCCCCCAAAACAGTTAGAGTGAGGGAAATGTTCAAGACAACCTCTTCAGTAGTGTACCTCAGGATCATCGGGTGTTTCGGCCGTTAAACACTATACACCCACGCTGAGGCCGGCTCGCTTGGACGATCAGCCCCAAGCGCGTGTCTTGTATCCAATGCTATTTGGGCCTGACCAGATCCACAATTGCATGGTTGGGTCTGGATCTGGATTGAGTTAAAAGGGGTTTTCCACTTAAACCAGTGATTAGGAGAAATGTTAATTTGATTCTGTTGATTTGAAAATATTTGGAGTGCATGTTAGAGCGACTAAAAAAAAAAAACAAAATGTACTCTGCTGTATAATAAACCAAAGTAGGTCTGAAATATCGAAAACTTGGCCTAGAACACTCCTAAAAGGTCGAAGGTTGAGACTGGCGGATGCGGGGCATCAAGCTTCTACCAGACCTCCCTCCTAAAAGTTATGGCAAACCAATCAGACATCACCCTCACACAAGGGTAACCGCTGGATGCGATAACTTCTGAGAGAGAAAGATGTTGCAATAGCCTTCTATTTGTGTGTTTTTGCATACACTGTTACAGGGTGGTGAGTTCAAAATTATCAAATATTTTTTTGAGATTAGACCCATCTTGTGCTCCTCCAAATATGTCGGACACGACCGTACAGCTTTCTTAGGTTTTTATCACTGATAAATAGCTCTTTTTAGCATTTAAAGTCAGCTTCTTTGACAGCTAATTAAATATGCGGATTCCTGCTCCAATAACGTTTCAAGGCCTATTTTTCTGGGGATTTAAATAGTATTTTATTAATTTAAAGCATGGATTCTGATCTCTGTCACTTAATTGTTCTGTAGGTAATATTAATTCACTTACGTTAGCGTGCTAATGCTAATATTACTCTATTAATCATTAACACATTACTAATTAAGGTTTAATAGTTACCTCTTGAAGTGAATCAGAAGGCATTAAAACGGTTGGCTCCACGTACTTCCTATATTTTGAAAGTAAGTTTTATCAAGCTCAATAAGTATCAAAATTGCTGCTCCAAACACATTTCTAGGCTTACTCCCAGGGGGTTTTAGATACACTCTTCCTATTTGAAAATGAGTTACCAATACCTCTTTCTTTATCTTTCTGTTAGTAATATCAGTATTTTAAAGTTAGTCGGAAGAAAAATAGGAAAAGATCTTTCAGCTTACCACTAAAGGTATGAGTATGTTAAAATTAACATGTCCATAATATCATACATATAAATATAAATCTAAAAAAAAAAATAAAAACAAATATTAAGACTATAAAAACATATAAAGATATAAAACCCCCCGGAAAGAAAACCATTAAAGGTCCAAGAGTTTCAATTTAAAGCAAACCAGGAGGGACTAGGCCTGTCTGGGCCATGCACCTCCCACCAAGCCTGTCTGGGCTTGGGTTTGCCCCCCTGTCCCGCCTCTTCCTCCTCCCCTGGCGGAGAAAAGGAGAACCGGGAAGGAGTGATCCAATTAAAAGATTCAATGTGTTTTTTTTTTTGTTTTTTTATTTTTTTTTTTTTTTTTTTTTTTTTTTTTTTTTTTTTTTTTATTTTTTTTTTTTTTTAAAACGCTGGGTCAGTGATGGCTAGATACAGTGTGTGGTTTAGTTAAGCCTTAAATTTAGCAGTGTTTTGAGTTCAACCGGCTAGGTTTTTAAACCGCTGGGTCTGTGACGATTAAGTTAGAGTGTGGTTTGGTTCAGCCATAAATTTAGCGGTACTCACCAGACCACAGCTCGGAATTCAGAGTCCGACGATCGCGACCCAGCATCGCGTTCCGCCATGAAGTCCTGTTTCAGCCAGACTGCCTTGTCCCCAAGGACGGTAAGTGTCATCGTTAGACTATAATCACTGGGTCTATGATGGTTAAGTTTAGGGTGTGTTTTAGTTCAGCCTTAAATTTAGCTGTGTTAGAATTAAACCGGCTAGGTTTTTAAACCGCTGGGTCTGTGACGGTTAAGTTTAGGGTGTGGTTTGGTTCAGCCTTAAATGAAGCGGTACTCACCAGACCACAGCTCGAAATTCAGAGTCCGACGATCCGGACCCCGCATCGCTTTCCGCCATGAAGTCCTGTTTCAGCCAGACTGCCATGTCCCAAAGACGGTAAGTGTCATCGTTAGACTATAATCACTGGGTCTATGATGGTTAAGTTTAGGGTGTGTTTTAGTTCAGCCTTAAATTTAGCTGTATTAGAATTAAACCGGCTAGGTTTTTAAACCGCTGGGTCTGTGACTGTTAAGTTTAGGGTGTGCTTTAGTTCAGCCTTAAATTTAGCTGTGTTAGAATTAAACCGGCTAGGTTTTTAAACCGCTGGGTCTGTGACGGTTAAGTTTAGGGTGTGATTTGGTTCAGCCTTAAATTTAGCAGTACTCACCAGACCACAGCTCAAAATTCAGAGTCCGACGATCCCGACCCAGCATCGCGTTCCGCCATGAAGTCCTGTTTCAGCCAGACTGCCTTGTCCCAAAGACGGTAAGTGTCATCGTTAGACTGCAATCACTGGGTCTGTGATGGTTAAGTTTAAGGTGTGTTATAATTCAGCCTTAAAATTAGCAGTACTTGAGTTGAGCCAGCAAGTTTTCCGATAGCTGCATCTGTGATGGCTAAGGTTAGGTGTGGGTTAATTCAGCCTTAAATTTAACAGTGCTCGAGTTGAGCCAGCAAGTTTTCCGATGGTTGCGTCTGTGATGGTTAAGGTTTAGCTCGGCCTTAAATTTCACAGTACTCGAGTCGAATCGGCAAGGTTTTCAATCGTTGAGGTTATGGCGGTTAGGTTTACAGCGCAGGTTTGGTTCAGCATTATAATTAAATCTGATTAGATGTGAGAACACGAAGTTCTTTACGGAACTTGTTCCAGATCGGCGAACCAGACCGCAGCTCGAAAGCTGCAGTCCGATAATCCCGACCCAGCATCGTGCTCTGCCAAGAAAGTTTTGTTTCAGCCAAACAGTCATGTTTCAAAGACCATACTTGTTACAGGAAGGCATTGTTTGCTGTTATTCTTTCCTGCTCCCTCAACGTATTTAGAGTGAGGGAAATATTCAAGACAGTCTCTTCAGTAGAAAACTGAAGGATCATCGTGTTTTCGGCCTTAAAACACTAAGTGTGCAAATTTGCTGCTTCAAACACGTTTCTAGTCTTACTTTCATGGGGTTTTATGTATACTTTTCTTAGTTTAAAATTACTTAAAATATAAAACACATATATATATATATTGTGAAATAAATATCAAAATCTTTAAAGTTTACTATTAAAAGGTATCATATGTTAAAACGAGTATTTTGATAATATCCTAAAAAATTAAATAAGCTAACAGATGACTATTTAAAGATATTGGTACATTGAAGTTAGCATGCTAATAATATAGATCAAAAATAGAAAAAAACTGTAAATATTAAATAGAATGAACTATTTAACAGATTTATATTTAAAGGTACCAGTATGTTAAAATTAGCATGTTAATAATCATGTACCTAAAAATATAATATGTAAAGATAATAATAATAATAATAATAAATAAATTAAATAAATAAAATACAAAAACCCCTCAAAAGATTACTACTCA